>NW_026576443.1:322500-387500 GCF_028641065.1 Leucoraja erinaceus | reverse complement strand
GAGCTAACAAGAGTGGGTGAATTTAACTGCTATTTCACGCAACAAGTAGCGATAGGATGGGCCGAATGATCTCCAAGGCGGTCGGATTAATCTAACCCGTGGAAACAAAGGGAACGAGAGCCTGGATCTAATTCATAAATAAATGTATCAAGTCGGTGATGAAAACATTGTCTGTTGTTAGACGAATCAATTTCTATTTAATAGCTACAATATCCCGCGCAGACAAATGTAATGAAATATGTCATATTTTTTGTCCTTCCACCGTTACTGCCAAAGGACACAGGGAAAAAAACCCCAACAACAAATCACCCTGTTTATATAAAACATCATTAAATCTCGGGAATGTCCCATGGTGGGTCGTTTAAAAATGAATTATTTCACTGGATATTAACTTAATGTGCAGGCGAGCGGAATAATCTATTAGAGCGCTGTATCTACGCGGACACGTTTTGCTGTTAACAATGCTTGGCCGCTGCATCTGTACAACGCGCGTTTGTTCCGGAGATATTGCCCGGGTCTTTGTTTACGAAAACAGATTCACGAAATTAAGACAAGCCAGAGCCGCAAATAAGCCTTATAGGCACCAGGTTACAGATCATATGTGTACCAGGCTGATAATTAAGGCGCGCCGTACAGCAATGTAATGCACCAAATGTCTAATGTAAATTATGTGTGTATATATATATATATATATACTTTTAACGTTATCTCGATCTGTATTACACATGTCTACACACTACGGGGGAATATTATTTTTTTTTTGCACTGGAATAGCGGTTATTAATGCAATGGTTTTTAAAAATTATTACACATTATCTGTACGTGTGTTGCGTTCACAGTCCTGTTAAGACATTGCAGGTAAGAATTTTATTGTTCCGCTGTGGGTGTAGATGACAAATAAACTCTATTGATTGTAATGTAACATAATGTCGATTGTCCGTTGAAATTTTCATTAATTTATTTTAGCTGTGATTTAATTTAATTAATTTATGTGAAATCGTTTTTTTTTTTTAATAACAAATTAAATTAGGGATCATTATCAGACAGGCTCTATTGAAATCTGGAGCAGGATGGATTTAATTTCACGCTCCCCCCGTCTTTGGTAAGGTGGTGGATTTTAACGTGCATTTATTTTTTCAAGCGTTTTTAGACGCGGAGAAAATGAAATCAAAAAATGCAGGAATATCGTGGCGCACTCATAAACCCCTCTCCCCTAAATTCGAAATATCTGACCACAATTTCCAAACCATCCATTAAATATATATTTACTCGTTTGCCAAAACACATTCATGGAATTAAGACGGGCTGACCACATTGGCAAAACAAACCTTGTGTGTACTATTTGAAATTGGCGATGAAATTTGCAGGAGATATCACCTTATATTTCAGAAAACAAAAAGGTTCTTTGAATGGTAGTAAATTCGGATTTCAAAATTAAGTACCCGGCTTTTTCCGTGTCTACGGTTTAAACCATCATCTGAAGTTCCTTCCTACGCGTTTACCTGTCTATTAGTAATTACATGGTAAATCTCTTATTTATTGTGTGAATGGTTATAACGTGCCCAAACGTTTAGTGTATACCTGTATAGTTAGAGCATTACATTGCAGTATACTGCATATTCATTATGGTACACGTACAATCTCTAACATGGTGCATATAAGGCTTATTTCCAGAGATACTGTCTGACCAGCCGAGTTACCCCAGCATTTTGTGCCCATCTTCAGTGTAAATCAGCTTCCTTCCTACACAGCCTTATTTGCGAGTCTATTTCATCTTAATTCCTCGAATCAAATAAAGATCCGACCAACTTCCCCTGAACAAAGACACCTTTTACAGATATTATTGACTGCTATTAGTGTGCGATTTAAAAAAAAAATACCATTATAATATTGTACATTATCAATATAATATTGTACTATTTTAGATATTTAGAATTGTATTTCAATTTAAAATCGGTGATGAAATTTGCCGCGATAGATTTCGTAAGACAAAAGATGGCTAGCAAATTCGGGTTCTAAATTAAACATCCAGCCATCCAACCAAGGAGTGCAAACTGTATCGGCTGCTAATTTCTTAGATTTTTGCACAGGGCGTTAAATTCTGATCGCCGAGATTAAGAAAATCGTCCAAGCGTGGCAAGGAAGACGATAGCCCATTACAAAACGCGCGACAGTAAACGCAATAAGATGAATAATACTCACCAGAGAAATGTTCCGTCTGGCGGGCAAAGTCCTTACATTTGTTTTTAAAGAATATCTCCCTGTGCACTCGGGATAGTTTTGGCGCCCTGTTAAAATTCCGTGCCAAATGTGAAATGGATTTCTAAACAGACCTTGGCAAATCAACGCAGCGAGGTAGCCGTGCCCTGCTAAAACTAAATAATTGAAACCTCATTCACTAGAGTGGTATTACGTCCTGCATAGCGTATAGCGCAAAGAAGGGAGTTGATAACAAACTCAAAAGATTTTAGTAAAATTGCATTTTGATCATATTCATAAGTGATGGGAGTAGAATTAGGCCGCTCGGCCCATCAAGTCTACTCCGCCATTCAATCATGGCTGATCTATCTCTCCCTCCTAACCCCATTCTCCTGCCTTCTCCCCGTAACCCCTGACACCCGTACTAATCAAGAATCTATTAACTCTGCTTAAAAAATATCCACTGACTTGGCCTCCACAGTCGGCTGTGGCAAAGAATTCCACAGATTCACCACCCTCTGACTAAAGAAATTCCTCCTCGGCTACTTCCCTAAAAAGAGCGTCCTTTAATTCTGAGGCTATGACCTGGTATAAATGGTCCTAGACTCCCCCACTAGTGGAAACATCCTCTCCACATCCATTCCATCCCACAGTGTTTGTCTCTGTACTATACACTGCACAATGACAATAAAGAATCTGAGGCCTTTCACCATCCGGTAAGTTTCAATAAGGTTTCCCCTTCATCTTTTTTTGTTCCTGATGAGGTTTGTTTTTACCCCAGCATATTTCCTATTTTACCAGGAAACTTCTGGCTGACTGAAGCACGATCATTTGGTGCTTTTTCTTAAATGCCCAAGGTCATTTTGGCGTTTTTTTTTCCTGTCTCACCTCTTTTATCTTAAATGTTTTTTGTTTTGTTTTTGCAAAGCGTTTTTTTTTTAATTCCTTGTTCCTCGCCCCTAATGGTCACGCTGGAGTTGCAGGGTTGTTGTTTTTTTTCCCCCCTTGCTGTTAGTGTTTTATTTTTCTTGCAGCAAATGGGTCGGTGCAAATATTCGGGGCGCGCACCGCCAATTCTTCAAGCGGCGGCCAATGGCGATTGAGACCCCTGGGGAATTGAGGTGTGTGGTGAATGGGACCAATCGCCGTCGGGGATCGCCCAGATCCCGGCCTCCGATAGGGTGCCCGGCCCGTCAATCATGGCGGCCGGCGGCCAATGGGGTGCGAGGACCCCGGATTTTCGCCGCCGCGTCTCTCTCTCTGTCTCTCTCTGTCTCTCTCTATCCCTCTCTCTCTGGGTTCCCCAGCAGAAACTTGGACCTTGCAACTCTGCACAGGCGAGATGCACCCTAATTATTTTTGGCTTCGCTGTTTTCTTTTCCAATGCACCCAGATCTGGAGGAGGAAGATTTAAACCAAAAAATACAAACTCAGTGGTGGGGGAGAGGGAGAGGGAGGGGGAGGCCTTCAAACCTTGCACCGTGTGGATTTATTTTGTGTGTTTTTTCCACACAAAAAAACTTTTCTCGTTCAATTTTGCAGAGACAGACAGAGGAAGCAGTTTTTGGTGTTTAAGAAGGAACTGCAGATGCTGGAAAATCGAAGGTATACAAAGCAGTTTTTGGTGGTGACACAGAGAGAGAGAGAGACTGATTTTTAAATTGTTATTTTGCTTTTTCGTTTTTTGGTGTGTGTGTGTGTGTGGGGGGAAATAACACGAACACAAGACCAGCGACCGTTCGGGTGGAAGGACACCATGGATCATTCTGCAATTGAGCAAACGCACCCGCACGAACACGAACCCATCAGTTTCGGCATTGATCAGATACTCAACAACCCGGACGCGGGCAGCTGCATGCACGCCAGCAGGATGGCCGATTCGGATTACCACCTCGCAGCCAGCGCGTACAACTCTCACATGGCGGACGGCGGCTACGCCAATGCTTACAACAACGCCTGCGGTATGGTCGGGCTGCCAGGATCCTATAATGTTAACATGTGTATGAACATGAACGTAAGTATGAATATGAATCTTAATATGAACAGCGGGGCCGGGGTGATCCGAGTGCCCGCACACAGACCCATGGCTCATCCACAACTCTCGGCCGGTTTGCCGACAGTACCTTGTATCCCCAATCTGGGCAACGTTGCAAACATGTCCACTTTAACTTTTCCGTGGATGGAGAGCAGCAGACGCTTTGCGAAAGACAAATTAACAGGTGAGATCATCAATTTGTGTGTGGGTGTTGGGGGGGGGGGGGGGGGGGGGGATGTTTGATTTAACTTGAAGACTGACATAAAAAAATAATTTAGCGGGGAGAAAAAAAGGTTTGATTTAAACATAGAAACATATAAAATAGGTGGAGGAATAGGCCATTCGGCCCTTCGAGCCTGCGCCGCCATTCAATATGATCATGGCTGATCATCCAACTCAGTATCCTGTACCTGCCTTCTCTCCATACCCCCTGACCCCTTTAGCCACAAAGGCCACATCTAACTCCCTCTTAAATATTGCCAATGAACTGTGGCCTCAACTACCTTCTGTGGCAGAGAATTCCACAGATTCACCACTCTCTGTGTAAAAAATGTTTTTCTCATCTCGGTCCTAATGGATTTCCCCCTTATCCTTAAACTGTGACCCCTTGTCCTGGACTTCCCCAACATCGGGAACAATCTTCCTGCATCTAGCCTGTCCAACCCCTTAAGATTTTTGTAAGTTTCTATAAGATCCCCCCTCAATCTTCTAAATTCCAGCGAGCACAAACCGAACCTGAAGATTGACACAAAAAATAATTCAGTGGGATAGGCAGCATCTCTGGAGAGATAGAATGGGGCGGTCACGGTGGCGCGGCGGTAGAGTTGCTGCCTTTTACAGCAACATGGAGCGCGGGAGACCCGGGTTCGATCCCGACTACGGGCGCTGTCTGTACGGAGTCTGTACATTCTCTCCCCGTGAGCTGCGTGGGTTTTCTCCGAAATCTTCGGTTTCCTCCCACACTCCAAAGACTCACAGGTTGGTAGGTTAATTGGCTTGGTAAAAAGGTCAAATTGGCCAAGATGGCGATATGCAGAGTACTGCCCTGCCAATAGACAATAGGTGCAGGAGTAGGCCATTTGGCCCCTTCGATCCAGCACCGCCATTCAATGTGATCATGGCTGATCATCCCCAATCAGTGCCCCGTTCCTGCCTTCTCCCCATATCCCCTGACTCTGCCGACTACAAATTTCAGAAGGATCAGAAGGGTGATGTTTCGGCTCGACATCCTTATTCAGTCATGAAAAGAATCACAGCGTGATACAGCGTGGAAACAGGCCCTTCGGCCCAACTTGCCCACATTGGGTCAACATGTCCCATCTACACTAGTCCCACCTACCCGCGTTTGGCCCATATCCCTCCAGTATCTGACTAACCGTTTCTTAAGCGGCGGGGTAGTCTCTGCCTCAACTCCCTCCGCCGAAACAATTAGTTTGGATTAAAATGTTACCCTCTATAGATTTATAAAAATGGGGGAAAGCGAGAGAGAATGCTTTAATATTTTTTCCCCCATTTCATATCAAATTCAGTGTAACGTGAAACATTATTGAACCATTCTACCTTCCCTTGATCCACGTTTGTCTCGATCAGTCGTTTTCACACCTTGCCCTTCCACATCTCTGTCCCCCTCTCCCCTGACTCTCGGTCTGAAGAAGGGTCTCGACCCGAAACGTCACCCTTTCCTTCTCTCCAGAGATGCTGCCTGTCCCGCTGAGTTACTCCAGCATTTCGCGTCTGTTTATCTTCGGTGTAAAACCAGGATCCGCAGTTCCTTCCTGCGCAGTTATTTTTCGCTCATAGAAACATAGAAACATAGAAACATAGAAAATCGGTGCAGGAGTAGGCCATTCGGCCCTTCGAGCCTGCACCGCCATTCAATATGATCATGGCTGATCATCCAACTCAGTATCCTGTACCTGCCTTCTCTCCATACCCCCTGATCCCTTTAGCCACAAGGGCCACAATTAACTCCCTCTTAAATATAGACAATGAACTGTGGCCTCAACTACCTTCTGCGGCAGAGAATTCCACAGATTCACCACTCTCTGTGTGAAAAAGCCTTTCCTCATCTCGGTCTTAAAAGATTTCCCCCTTATCCTCAAACTGTGACCCCTTGTTCTGGACTTCCCCAATATCGGGAACAATCTTCTTGCATCTAGCCTGTCCAACCCCTTAAGAATCATTGTGCCTGTACGTGGGTTTGCGGGTTAATTGACCTGTGAAAATCGCCCTGAGCCTGCGGGGGAGTGGGTGAGAAAGCGGGATGGCTTAGACTGAACAAATTACACGCAGCTACTTCCTATAGATTTGAACAGTTTAGTTTATTGTTCTCACGTGTACCGAGGAACGGTGAAGAGCTTTTTCGAGCTTTAAACGTGCTGTCCAGTCCGTTTAAAGACAATACATGATTACAATCAATCAGTCCACCGTGTACAAAATACGAGTTAAAGGGACTAACGCTCAGTGCAAACGAAAGCCGAGTTCATTACCATATGCACAAGTGTGTTCCCGATGTCGGGGAAGTCCAGAACAAGGGGTCACAGTTTAAGGATAAGGGTGAAGTCTTTTAGGACCGAGATGAGAAAATCATTTTTCACACAGAGAGTGGTGAATCTGTGGAATTCTCTGTCACAGAAGGTAGTTGAGGCCACAGTTCATTGACTATATTTAAGAGGGAGTTAGATGTGGTCCTTGTGGCTAGAGGGACCTGGGGGTATGGAGAGAAGGCAGGTACAGGAAACCGAGTTGGATGATCAGCCATGATCATATTGATTGGCGGTGCAGGCTCGAAGGGCCGAATGGCCTACTCCTGCACCTATTGTCTATGTTTCAATGTGAGCTGCTTGACTCGAAACATACAGCATGGAAACAGGCCCCTCTGCCCACCGAGGCCACGCCGACCATCGATCATCCATTCACACTAATTCTATGTCCTCCCACTTTCTCATCCACCCCCCTACGCTCAAGGGGGCAATTGACCGACAAACCCAGATACAAGTACAGTACAGATTTAATTTTTTAAAAATGGTTCACTGAATCTGAAATGAAATGGAGAAAACGAGATCAGATTAAGGGCTGAACGAAAAAAGTATAACAGTTTGTAAATGAAGGAAACGCGACTTCCCGACTGAGAGATGCAACCTCCATGTGCAGAGCGCGGTAACTTACCGCATACCCTTTTGAAACAATCATCCACATTAGAGTAGACACACAACGCGTGTAATTAATGACAATCAAATGGAAGAGCAAGGCATTTATTTTAATAAATAGTTCGGAAAATAAAATCACAGCTGGAAATGAACACGGACTGAACATCCCCTTGCGCTGTCAATTGACGATAACACAAATCTTGCCACTAGGAATCATTCAGTCGAATTT
The DNA here is from genome assembly GCF_028641065.1 of Leucoraja erinaceus. Taxonomy (NCBI): domain Eukaryota; kingdom Metazoa; phylum Chordata; class Chondrichthyes; order Rajiformes; family Rajidae; genus Leucoraja; species Leucoraja erinaceus. The sequence goes on along the minus strand of NW_026576443.1, from coordinate 379,888 downwards.
AATGCGCGCATAGAACGTCGTGTTTAAGTGATTTTTTTCGGGCCCTGTTTGGTTTTTAAACCAATTTAAGATAAAGATTTTAGATTTAGATAGAATTTATTGCCACCCAACCAGGGTCGGTGGAAATTTGGGTTGTCAGCAGTAGTACAATAATAAAGAACACACAGCCACAATAAAACTGTAACACAAACATCCACCACAGCATTCATTCATCACTGTGGTGGAAGGCACAAAATTTGGCCAGTCCTCCTCCATTTCCCCCCCAATAGACAATAGACAATAGGTGCAGGAGGAGTAGGCCATTTGGCCCTTCGAGCCAGCACCGCCATTCAATGTGATCATGGCTGATCATCCACAATCAGTACCCCGTTCCTGCCTTCTCCCCATATCCCCGACTCCGCTATTTTTAAGAGCCCTATCTAGCTCTCTCCTGAAAGCATCCAGAGAACCGGCCTCCACCGCCCTCTGAGGCAGAGAATTCCACTTTTTCTCATCCACTCTCTGTGAGAAAAAGTGTTTCCTCGTCTCCGTTCTAAATGGCTTACCCATTATTCTTAAACTGTGTGGCCCCTGGTTCTGCGCTCCCCCAACATCGGGAACATGTTTCCTGCCTCTAGTGTGTCCAAACCCTTAACAATCTTATATCAGTCTGAAGAAAGGTTTCGGCCCGAAACGTTGCCTATTTCCTTCGCTCCATAGATGCTGCTGCACCCGCTGAGTTTCTCCAGCAGTTTTGTCTACCTTAACAATCTTATATGTTTCAATGTTTCAATCTTGTATGTTTTCGGGCCCTGTCCGGTTTTTAACCAATTTAAAATAAAGGTGTCCTTTCTAATTGTAAAATGAGGTGATGATAAATCATCGCCATAACCCTGATAATTCGTGCCTTGCTTATTCCTAAACCATGTCACCAAAAACCATGCATAATTTAAATCTAGACGCGAAAGATGCTGGCTTATGAAATTTCCAATCCAAAAAGCGCTGGAGTCATTCCCTGACCCGCTGAGTTACTCCAACACTTTGTGTCTATTTTTTCTCTGCGTTATCTAAATGGTTCGGTGTAAAATGTAAAAAAAGTGACTCCATTACGAGTCAGATCTTTAATGGAATGAAGGTTAGACAAAAATGCTGGGGAAACTCAGCGGGTGCAGCAGCGTCTGTGGAGCGAAAGAGATAGGCAACGTTTCGGGCCGAAACCCTTCGTCAATTCTTTAATTAAACGAGTAGGAAAGGAACCGCAGATGCTGGTTGATACCGAAGATAAATGTTAAATTAAATGGAATTAATTCTAGGTTCATAACTCGTGTCTGAAAACATGTGTTGTGCAATATTGTCGCTGTGATATGTACCACCTGAGATTTCGTTGAAGGCGTGTCATTACTGCTCGTACCTGCCGCCGTTGGTGTGATTGGGGTCGGTCTGAAAACATAATCTTGTCGGTTCTTGTGAGTTAATGTTGTCCGACAGATTCTCAGCCCGGGATCTCTGCGCTGGTTTTCTCTGTAACAAACAGTCGGTCGGGTAGGTCTTACCGAGAAACACAGCGCAGGCCAAAATAAAATCCACAAACGAGCGCGCATTGTGGTTATATTCTATATATATATATATATATATACTTCAAAATAAACTGTTTTTCGGGAAACTCACAGTTAAAGCAGAATTCCCAAATTAATTAGGTACACAAAAATGCTGGAGAAACTCAGCGGGTGCAGCAGCATCTATGGAACGAAGGCAACGAAATAGGCCCGAAACGTTGCCTAATTCCTTCGCTCCATAGATGCTGCTGCACCCGCTGAGTTTCTCCAGCATTTTTGTCTACCTTCGATTTTCCAGCATCTGCAGTTCCTTCTTAAACACGTCCCAAATTAATTAGCGCGCTGAAGCTGGCTGGCGACAAATGAATGATAAAACTCATCTATCCTAGAGTTGTGGACAGATACACAAGGGGGGTAAAAAACTGGAGTAACTGAGCGGGCCAGTCAGCATCTCTAGAGAAAAGTAAGAGGCGCCGTTTCGGGTCGAGAGCCTTCTCCTTCTTCAGATTGAGAGTCAGGAGAGGGCCGCGAGAGGTGGAGACGGTGATTATAGAGAGAGAGAGACAGAGAGAATAAATGAATGAAAGATATGCAACAAAAAAAAGTATCGATGATTAAGGAAACAAGCCACTCATTGTTAGCTGTGGGCTAGGTTGCTTATCGAAAACTGAACGTAGATTCTTATTGTGGCAATTTCATACTGAAGTGAACAAGAGGTGACTCATGTTTATGCATTATCCTATAACAACATTTCATCTTCCCATTCAATTATCATGTGAGCGTTTACAATTATAATGTTCAATGTATAATATCAGCGTTTAAAGGCAACTGTCTCACCACAAGGACAGCCTTTGCACGTAGCCGGATGCGTGTGTTTTTTTGCGATCTGTTACACATTTGCGATCTGTCACGGTCATTTCACCGAGTCCAGCGTGCGTTTATATTTGTTTTGGAGTCTCGCAATTCTCTTCGGTTGCAACTACATCAAACGCAGGGAGCTCTGGCTCACTGGTAGCAGAAGGGCATTAACGTGAGGATATTGCCTCGCGCATCACACAGAGCTAAGCAGGACTCCTCGCTGCGAGAACCAGGGCTATTTAAAGTATTCGATTAATTATATTTGGCGGCCAAATTGGGATTTATTTAAGGCACAAGTTCGATGCAGCGACGGGAAGGTTAATGTATGAATGGATGTAATCTGTCTTTTCCAACACATAACTCTATTGTTGTGACATTATTGGGGCCGGGTTTACCCAAATAAATATCCAGTCAGATAAATATGTAGCATATTTAAATATGTATTTAATATAAAATACGTGCGTGTGTGTGTATGTGTGTGTGCGTGCGTGTGCGTGCGTGTGTGTGAGTGTGTGTATGTGTGTGTGTGCATGTGTGTGTGTGTGTGTGTGTGTGCGTGTGTGCGTGCGTGTGTGTGTTTGTGTATGTGTGTGTGTGTGTGTGTGTGTGTATGTGTGTGTGTGTGTCTGTGTGTGTGTGTGTGTGTGAGCGTGTGTGTGTGTGTGTGTGTGTGCATGTGTGTATGTGTGTGTGTGTGTGTGTGTGTGTGTGTGAGGAGACTGTTTACTTTTAACAATAAATATATTGTCATATATATAGTGTTGAAAGTAGACTGTCCCTCTCACACACACACATTAGTAAAAATTAGTGTTAAGAGCTTACTTTTATATTGTAGACAAGAGGGTATATTATATACCTTTAATAATATTTAATTCTTGTTAAAATTATTATTTATAGCTTAATTTAAAAGCTTACTTTTAACACCATATATATATATAATAGTGTTAAAAGTGTGTGTATGTTTGTGTGCGTGTGTGCCATACATATATATATTTTACTTTTAACACTATATATATATAGTGTTAAATGTAAAATATATATGTGTATGGCACACATACATATGTATATACTTTTAACTATATATATATTGTTAAAAGTAAGCTTTTAACACTAATGTTAACAAAAATCAATTATTATTATTATTATTATTAGTATATAATATACACTCGTATCAACCCGAGGCGTCGCCTATCCTTGTTGATCAGAGTTGCTACCTGACCTGCTGAGTTACTCCAGCGCTTCATGTCCAGTAAATCGTAGCATTAGATCTCAAAGAATAGAATGGCTACTGCGTTGATTCGATGCTCGCGCACACACACACACACACACACACACACACACACACGCGCGCGCACGCACACACACACACACACACACACAAACACATGCACACACACACACACACGCACGCACGCGTATATATGTGTGTGTGTGTGTGTGTGTGTGTGTGTGTGTGTGTGTGCGTGCGTGTGTGTGTGCATGTGTGCGTATATGTATGTGTTTGTGTGTGTGTGTGCGTGTGTGCGTGTGTGTGCGCGCGCCATATATATACATAATATTATATAAGTACTACATCGGGAAGTATTCGGATCCATTAAATAGATAACACCATACAACGTAGGAGCAGAATGAAGCCATTCGCCCCATCAAGTCTACTCCGCCATTGGCTGATCTATTTCTCCCTCTCAGCCCCATTCTCCTGCCTCTCCCCCCATAACCTTTGACTCCTTACTAATGGAGAACATATCAATCTCCGCTTTAAAAAATACCCAATGACTTGGCCTCCGCCGCCGTCTGTGACATATTGTTATAAATATCCCTGTTCTAACGCACCCCTTTAATACAAAGTAAAAACGAATGTAATGATATATTGATTCTTGCAGCGCGCAGGTTTCTACAGATTCACTAACATATATCATTTATATTTTATACGCATGGATTATACAAATATAATTATTTATTTGTTACTGCACTACCTAATGATGTGGCAAATATATTTGGTCTGCGATAGTTCTAATAGCCGGCAGGAAGATAGATATTGAAAGCCTTGTATAGCACAGATAAAACATAGAAACACGAAACTGCAGATACTGGTTAATGCCCAATAAAAGGCACAGAGTGCTGGAGTAACTCGGGTGGGTCAGGCGGTATCTCTGGAGGACATGGTTAGGTGAGGTTTCGGATCTCAAGCCGAAACGACCCCTGTCCGTGTCCTCCAGAGAGATGCCGCCTGCGCCGCTGTTACTCCAGCGCCTTGTGTACTTTTAACCAGCACCTGCAGTTCCTCGTGCATTTATACCATGTAGGATGGAAACTGGTTAAAACCGCAGATAGACACAAAATGCTGGCGTAATACAGCGGGCCGGCCAGCATTTCGGGGGCGAAGGAATGGGTGACGTTTCGGGTCGAGGCTGTTGTTTCTATGTTTTAGTGCGTGCGCTTTGTACCATTTTCAACGAAGAAATTATATCTCAATGAACAGAATTAATACCGCTTTGATTCGGTGTTTTTTTTTATTCTTGTGATGCGGGCTCTCTAGTAAAAGGTATTATATGTTGGTATAAGATTCGGCATCTGAGTATTTTGCCGCTGAAACGCCTTTACTAAGGTGGATGGGCGAGGGAGGGGGCGGGGAGAGGGGAGGGGGGGGGAGAGGAGGAGGTAGAGAGGGAGTTGGGGTAGAGGGGGAGGGGGGGAGAGAGAGGGAGGTGGGGGGGGGGGGGGGGGGGGGAGGGTACGGGAGGGGGGGTAGAGGGGGAGCGAGAGAGGAGGGAGGGGAGGAGGGGGAGGTGGGGCGAGGGGGGAGGTGGGGGGGGAGAGGGGGGAGAGGGGAGGGGGAGAGGGGGAGGGGGAGGGGGAGGAAGGAGAGGGGGAGGTGGGGAGGGGGGGAGGGGAGGGGGGTGGGGGGAGAGGGGAGAAGAGGAGGGGGGAGGAGGGGGAGGGGGAGAGGGGAGAGAGGGGGAGAAGAGGAGAGTGGGGGGAGGGGGAGGGGGAGAAAGGGAGAGGGGGGGGAGAGGGAGAGGTAGAGGGGAGAGGGGGGGGAGGGGGGGGAGAGAGGGGGGGGAGGGGGGGGGGGGGGGGGGGGGGGGAGGGGGGGGGGGAGAGGGGGAGAGGGGGAGGGGAGAGGGGGGGAGGGGAGGAGGGGAGGAGGAGAGAGGGGAGGAGGGGGAGGGGGGGAGAGAGAGGCCACTGTCTCGAGGCCCACTACAGCCTTTCCAGGAAAGGTGCCCGCTCAGTGCTAGTCAGCAGAGAGAAAGGAGCGACCATCGCATTATGGCGACGCATATTTTAATTAGGGAAGATAGACACAAAATACTGGAGCAACTCAGCGGGACAGGCAGCATCTCCGGAGAGAAGGAATGGGTGACGTTTCGGGTCGAGACCCTTCTTCAGTCTGAAACCCGAAACGTCACCTATTCCTTCGCCCCATAGATGCTGCCTCACCCGCTGAGTTTCTCCAACATGGTACATTGTTAGCAGAGGGGAAAGTGACAACGGGTCACACAATCAGCAATATCTTGGGAAAATAAATCGGTGACGTTTCGGGTCGAGCCCCTTGTTCAGCCTGAGAGTCAGGAGGAGACGGAGACACGTAGATTTCAAACGGTGCAGAACAAAGACCAGAACCGAACAAAACAAAACTCTTGGTAGACCAAAATGCTGGAGTAACTCAGCGGGTCAGGCAGCATCTCTGGAGAATATAGACGCGAAGTACTGGAGTAACTCAGCGTGTTGACATTACGTATAACGTAAAATTGGATTAGGAGGCCATGATTGAATGGCGGAATAGACTCGATGGGCAGAATGGCCTAATTCTACTCCTCTAACTTGTGAAGTATACGCGTTTATAATAAAGCCGTCAGCAGTATACCGATACAGGACAACGGGAATAACGTTTCGTGCAAAATAAAGTCCAGTGGGGTCCCATTAAAGGTATTTCCAAGGCGCTGTTGTGTCTTAAGGAGGGTGCCGGTCCGTAACGGCGTTTCTCGTCGTGCTGGCTAAAGCAGGTAGGAAATGCTTCAATTCTACACGTTGTGAGGTCGTTTTTGACGAGAATTGGCTCACACGCTTCCGTCGACGACCGCTGTAGTGCTGCGAGCCACTGCAATGGTTGGCGAGCATTTGGGGTTATCTGTTTTAGAAACATAGAACCATAGAAAATAGGTGCAGGAGGAGGCCATTCGGCCCTTCGAGCCAGCACCGTCATTCATTGTGATCATGGCTGATCATCCCCAATCAATAACCCGTGCCTGCCTTCTCCCCATATCCCTTCACCAGCTCTTAGAGTATCTAATTATCTCTTAAATCCATCCAGTGACTTGGCCTCCACTGCCCTCTATGGCAGGGAATTCCATAAATTCACAGTGTTTAAGAGGGAACTGCAGATGCTGGAGAATCGAAGGTTACACAAAAAAGCTGGATAAACTCAGCGGGTGCAGCAGCATCTATGGAGCGAAGGAAATAGGCAACGTTTCGGGCCGAAACGTTGCCTATTTCCTTCGCTCCATAGATGCTGCTGCACCCGCTGAGTTTCTCCAGCTTTTTTGTGTAACCTTCCATAAATCCACAACTCTCTGGGTGACAAAGTTTTTCTCACCTCAGTCTTAAATGGCCTCCCCTTTATTCTAAGACTGTGGCCCCTGGTTCCGGACTTACCCAACATTGGGAAAAAATTTCCAGCATCTAGCATGTCCAGTCCTTTTATAAATTTTATATGTGTCTATAAGACCCCGCCCCCCCCCCCCCCCCCCCCCCCCCCCCCCCATCCTTCTAAACTCCAGTGAATACAAGCCTAGTCTTTTCAATCTTTCCTCATATGACAGTCCCGCCATCCCAGGGTCAATCTCGTGAACCTACGCTGCACTGCCTCAATCACAAGGATGTCCTTCATCAAATTAGGAGACCAATACTGTACACAATACTCCGGGTTATCTGTTATGTTTCAGAAGGAACTGCAGAATGCTGGTTTAAACCGTAGATTGACACAAAATGCTGGAGTAACTCAGCGGGGCAGGCAGCATCTCTGGGGCCGTTTCGTGTCGAGACCCTTCTTCAGAATCTGTCTGTCCCCGCTTTGAAACTGCCGGTTGACTTGGCCTCCACAGCCATCTGTGGCAAAGAATTCCACAGATTCACCAACCCCTGTCGATGTTACGAAGGAATTCTTCCCCCATTTCCCCCCCGCAAGTAACGATACACCGCGCTGGTGTAACTCAGCGGGACAGGCAGCGTCTCTGGAGGCATGGGTAGGTGACATTTCGGGTCGGGAGTAGACGATTCGGCCCTTCGAGCCAGCACCGCCATTCAATGTGATCATGGCTGATCATCCCCAATCAGTACCCCGCTCCTGCCTTCTCCCCACATCCCCCGACTCCGCTATCTTTAAGAGCCCTATCTAGCTCTCTCTTGAAAGCATCCAGAGAACCGGCCTCCACCACTCTCTGAGGCAGAGAATTCCACAGACTCACCACTCTCTGTGAGAAAAAGTGTTTCATCGTCTCCGTTCTAAATGGCTTACCCCTTATTCTTAAACTGTGGCCCCTGGTTCTGGACTCCCCCAACATCGGGAACACGTTTCCTGCCTCCAGCGTGTCCAAACCCTTAACAATCTTATATGTTTCAATGAGATACCCTCTCATCCTTCTAAACTCCAAAGCCCTCGGCTGTTTCGTTTATAGTTAAGAGATACAGCGCCCTTCGGCCCACCGAGACCGCACAGACTAGCGATCCCCGCACGCTAACACGATCCTGCACACACTAGGGATAATTTATATTGATTCCAAGCCAATTAACCTACACACCTGTATACGTCTTTGGAAACCCCGTACAGACAGCACCCGAAGTCAGGATCGAACCCGGGTCTCTGGCGCTGTGAGGCAGCGGCGACTCTACCGCTGCGCCACCGTGCTGCCACTCGGCTGTTGTTCGTGTGGCGTTTACAGTGGTTTATCCGGGTGTTGTCAACAAGTTGGTATATTCAATAGACAATAGACAATAGGTGCAGGAGGAGGCCATTCAGCGCTTCGAGCCAGCGCCGCCATTCAATATGATCATGGCTGATCATCCACAATCAGTACCCCGTTCCTGCCTTCTCCCCATATCCCCATCACTCCGCTATTTTTAAGAGCCCTATCTAGCTCTCTCTTGAAAGCAATGGAAATCCCAGCATATCATTATTTCGGAGGCTACTCAGTAAAAGACTGAACATATTATAGAGGACTGCTCGGTGGCGCAGCGGTAGAGTCGCTGCCTCACAGCGCCAGAGACCCGGGTTCGATCCTGACTACGGGTGCTGTCTGTGCGGAGTTTGCACGTTCTCCCGCTGCTCCGATTTCCTCCCAGTTCCCGAAGACGTACAGGTTTGTAGGTTAATGTTAGGCTTCTGCAAATGACCACTAGTGTGTGAGATGTACGGGCGTGACCACTGGTCGACGCGGTCTCGGTGAGTCGGTGGGGTATCTCTAAACACTGAACACAGACACAAAACGCTGGAGTAACTCAGCGGGTCGGGCAGCATCTGTGGAGACAAAGGAACAAGTCTGAAGAAGGGTCTCGACCCGAAACGTCACCCAGTCATTCTCTCCAGAGATGCTGCCTGTCCCGCTTGAGTTACTCCAGTATTTTGTGTCTGTCTTCGGTTCCTACCGACACATATAAACACTGAAGATGGGTTTCGGCCCGAAACGTTGCCTATTTCCTTCGCTCCATAGACGCTGCCTCACCCGCTGAGAATTTCTTTTTGTCTACCTTCGATTTCCTAGCATCTGCAGTTCCTCCTTATACATATAAACACTGCCAAAGTCTGCCCGCTGCTTCGTATTTATACTAAATGTTGCGAGGACGGGAGGAAGAGAAGGGGAATTGAAGAGGGGGGCGGCGAGGTTGTAACAAAGGTGGAAACGACTGGGGGGGGGGGGGGGGGGGGATGATCGAGAGAGAAAGAACGAGTAAGGGGCAAAGAAGAAGAAATAAAGGGCGCAGATGCTGGAAATCTAAAATGAACAGAGGCAAATCATCTTGTAATTACTCAGCGGGCCAGAGCACATGCAGTCCCTTGCAACACATCACTAAATTCGTGTTGTGACTGCGATATTCATATGCGGTTCAGTCGCTGTGGGCCGAAGATAGACACACAATGCCGGAGCAACTCAGCGGGACAGGAGGCATCTCTGGAGAGAAACGAATTTCAGGTCGACGCCCTTCCTCAGACTGAAACAACCTTTTGACGCTGAGTCTTCTTCCCCGAGTATTTCCAGCGTTTTGTGTTTTAATTTGATCTGTTTTGTAGTCAAAACAGCCTACCTACTATGTTCTGTTGTGCCGAAGCAAAGCAAGAATGTCATTGTCCTATCAGGGACACATGACAATAAACTCACTTATAACCATATAACAATTACAGCACGGAAACAGGCCATCTCGGCCCTACAAGTCCGTGCCGAACAACTTTTTTTCCCCTTAGTCCCACCTGCCTGCACTCATACCATAACCCTCCATTCCCTTCTCATCCATATGCCTATCCAATTTATTTTTAAATGATACCAATGAACCTGCCTCCACCACTTCCACTGGAAGCTCATTCCACACCGCTACCACTCTCTGAGTAAAGAAGTTCCCCCTCATATTATCCCTAAACTTCTGTCCCTTAATTCTGAAGTCATGTCCTTGAATCTTGAATTTTCCGAGGGCAGAGAAAGAAATATTGAAACATTGGAAATGGCAACAGGGAAGAATGACAGGACGAGAAAACGAGAGGAGCCAACAGAAATCGAAATAAACAAACATGAAAATACGAGATAATTATTAAATAATTTAGTATTTCGATCTCTGTTTAATTATTTGTTTAATTATATATATAATTAAATAAACGCCGCATTTTTTTTCGAAGGTAGACATAAAATCCAAGACCAGGGGTGGGGAACCTTTTCATGTTGGAATGCCGTATTAGCTGTTTACTAATAAGGCAGCATCCAAGAAACTTCAATTAGATATACTTCAAAATGTACATTCTTATGTAAAAATCTACTATGCACTAACTTCAAGAAAATGAAAAAAATGTTGTTCATTCTAAAGTTAACTAACCTCTTAATGACTTTGTTGTGACTGCTTTTTGTGGGGAAATATTTGGTTGCAACATGGAGGCGCGCAGTTTCAATAGACAATAGACAATAGGTGCATTCGGCCCTTCGAGCCAGCACCGCCATTCAATGTGGTTATGGCTGATCATCCCCAATCAGTACCCCGTTCCTGCCTTCTCCCCATATTCCCTGACTTCGCTATTTTTAAGAACCCTGTCCAGCTCTCTCTTGAAAGTATCCAGAGAACCTGCCTCCACCCGAGGCAGAGAATTCCACAGACTCACCACTCTCTGTGAGAAAAAAGTGTTTCCTCGTCTCCGTTCTAAATGGCTTACTCCTTATTCTTAAACTGTGGCCCCTGCTGATCTTCCAGATGGGTATCCGTCATTTGGGACCTTAAGGGCGTCTTGATTAGAGTTAGGTAGGAGAATGTCGATTCGCAGCAATGCGGTTGAAAAGCAAGAAAGCATTTTTCGTGCATGTTGCCGAAGACGTGGGCTATTCTACTGCATTTTCCCATATTTTTCCATATTTCAATTGGATCTTTTTAGCGTCAAAATACGGACTTTAAAATGTCATCTTCTGAGAGCTCAATCAATTCAATCTGTACTTCTTTAGGAGTCTTGCAGACATCAACTATGTGAGGTTGAAATGCTAGTTTGAATGCCAAAAAATGCCAATTTCGTTACATCTTCTCTTACTCTTTTGGTATTTTAAATACGTTCATTTTAAGATTAAAATAAAAATAATATAAGACGAAAAAAAACCATATTAATAAAAATAAAAGGATTTGTTCTACAAAATGTGGGTTCATTCATAAGGCCGCACCTAATGGCTCAGAAAGCCGCAGGTGCTCCACCTGGAGTAACTCAGCGGGACAGGCAGCATCTCTGGAGAGAAGGAATAGGTGAATTTCGTTTCGTTTTTTGCATCTAATTGTTACCAGATAGGCAGTTCTCATTTTTATACTTATGTTAACATAAGGGCTTATTTTGTCCCAGTCTTGATGACAATAAATTCCGTTTGTTACTGTCGCGTTTAACGAGAGACTTTAGACTTGAGAGATACAGCGTTCGGCCCACCGCGATCCGCCGTATGGGGCAATGGTACAATTTTAAAGAAGCCCAATTAACCTACAAACCTGCACGTCTTTGTAGTGTGGGAGGAAACCGGAGATCCCGGAGAAAACCCACGCGGGTCACGGGGAGAACGTACAAACTCCGTACAGACAGCGCCCGTAGTCAGGGTCGAACCCGGGTCACCTACTCGACCCCCTTGGCCAACAATTAATTATTTCTCAGTGTACGAATTAATTAAGGAATCCGACAGTTTTGTCTGTGTGTGTGTGTGTGTGTGTGTGTGTGTGTGTGTGTGTGTGTGTGTGTGTGTGTTTCTGCGTGTATGTGTACCTGTGTATTGTGTGTGCATGTGGGTGAGAGCTTATGTGTGTGTGTACGTATGTACCTTTGTGAGTGTGTGTATGTGTATGCCTGTGAGTGTGCGTGTTTCTGGATGTGTGCGTGTGTGTGTTTCTGCGTACATTTGTGCGTGTGAAAGAGAGAGTGTGTGTGTGTGTATATATATAGATATGTGTGTGTATCCCTGTGTATGTGCGTGTAAGTGTGAGGGAGAGTGTGTGTATATGTGGATGCCTGTGTGTGTATTTCTGTATTTAGTATGTGTATACTTCTGGGTGCCTGTGTGTGTGTGTGTGTCTGTGTGTGTATTTTTCTCTGTGTGTTTGTGCGTGTTTCAGTATGTGTGTGTGTGTTTCTGTGTGTGTGCGCGCGGGTGTGCGGGTGTATGTGTACGTGTGTGTGCGAGTGTGTGTGCGTGTGCGTGTATCTAAGTGTGCGTGTGTGTGTGCCTATGCATCTGGGTGCCTGTGTGTGTTTCTGGATGTGTGTGCGTGTATGTGTGGGTGTGTGGGTATGTTTCTGGATGTGTGTTTCTGTGTGTGTGTGTGGTGTGTGTGTTTGTATGTATGTTTCTGGATGTGTGTTTCTGTGTGAGTGTGTGTATGTGATTGTGCGTGTGATTGTGCCTGTTTCTCTGTGTGTGTGTGCGTGTGTTGCTGTGCGTGTGCATGTGTTTATTTCTGTGCGTGTGTGTGTGTACTTGTGTGTGTGTTCTGTGTGCGTGTTTGTGCGTGTTTCTGTGCGTGTGTGTGTGTGTGTTTCAGAGTGCGGCATGTATCTCTGTATACCACTCAGACAGACACAGCGACACGGCGGATGAGAACCTTCCCACTTTCAACACACCACGGGAGAAGGGTTCCTTTAATTTTCAGAAAGACAGACACAAAAAGCTGGAGTAACTCAGCGGGACAGGCAGCATCTCTGGGGAGAAGGAACGGGCGACGATTCGGGTCGAGACCCTTCTGTTCCAGACACGGTTTTCCAGGCCCTCGTGACACCATTTTCAACATGCGAGGGTGGTGAGAAGAGAATGTTTCTCTCTCGGCCCCCTTGTTATGACTGGGAAGCGCCACTTCAAGCCTTAGTGGAAACCGATTCAATAATAACTTTCAGAGTGCAATTGGATATTTCCAATGAAAACAGAGAGCGAGGTTAAGTGGACAGCCCGGTGGAACTTTAGACTCAAGGGGAAGCTCTTTCAAAGCGAAAACCAGAAGAGAAAAAAATGAAAAATGCATATGCTGGAAATCTAAAATAAAAACAGAAGATGCTGGTAATACTCGGTTAGTGAGGTCATTCCAGTGAGAAGGGGAGTGGGGATCAGGTTTCAGGTCACTGATACTCAGCTGAACAGTTCCGTGTCATTTCCACAGAAGACCTGCCTGGTGAACACTTCCAGTATAGTCTGTCCTTATTTTAGCTTTCATCTGTGTGTGTGTGTGTGTGTGTGTGTGTGTGTGTGTGTGTATGTGTGTGTGTATGTGTATGTGTGTGTGTGTGTGTGTGTTTATATAAGTTTAAAGGTATATTCTGTGGCAAAGAATTCCGTAAAAAAACATGGAGTGAAGGAATGGGTGACGTTTCAGGTCGAGGTCCTTCTTCAGACTCAAGATGTCACCCATTCCTTCTCTCCAGTGAAGCTGCCTGCCCCGCTAAGTTACTCCAGCATTTCTGGCATCTGCAGTTCCTTCCTACACATATATATTCTGTGTGTTTGCGCGTTTTCCCTTGCCTATATTAACTCTAGGCCCCTATATTAAATGACTGGAACATCCCTTCTTGCTTATGGAGTCTGTAAAGAATTCTATTAAGAATCATACATGCCCCGTGTGTTTGCCTATATTAACCCTGAGCCTTGGAATAGATTGGGTAGATGTACTGGGTCGCTTGCCCAGAGTAGGGGAACTGCAAACCAGAGGTTTAATATTAGTTTAATATTAGTGATTATTTACAATAAGATACGATAGACAATAAACAATAGACAATAGGTGCAGGAGGAGGCCATTCGGCCCTTCGAGCCAGCACCGCCATTCAATGTGATCATGGCTGATCATCCGCAATCAGTACCCCGTTCCTGCCTTCTCCCAATATCCCCTGACTCCGCTATTTTTAAGAGGCAGCTTTATTTATCCCAGGAGGGAAACTGATCTGCCAACAGTCATAAAAATACAAAATACATGGAACATGAAATTATAGTGATTAGTGGACAGGATTGGGGAGGGAGGTTGGGGGTGGGGGTGGGGGGTGGGGTGGGTGGGGTGGGGGGGGGGTGATGTGTAATCAGTCTACCACTCGTCAGAAGGGGTGGAGTTGTACAGTTTGATAGCCACATGGGAAGAAGGATCTCCTGTGGCGTTCTGTGCTGCATCTTGGTGGAACCAGTCTGTTGCTGAAGGTGCTCCTCAGGTTGACCAGTGTGTCACGGAGGGGGTGAGCTGTATTGTCCGAGATGCTCCGCAGTTTGAGGAACATCCTCCCCTCCAAGACCAACCTCCCGTGAATCCAACTCCAGCTCCAACTCCGCCCCCAGGATGCAGCCGGCCTTCCTGATGAGTTTGTTGATGCTAGTAATGTAATAATTAGATTTAGGTTTATTAGTGTCACCGAGGTACAGTAACATCTTTGTTTTACATGCTCCTCCATCAGATCAGGTAATACTCTATATGAATACAATCAAATCAACCTCAAGTATAATAGGAAGAATTTGAATAATTATTCAATATTAGAAATTATTTCATAATTAGGTTTAGGTGTATTATTATCACGAGGCGTTCACGGTGGCGCAGCGGTAGAGTTGCTGCCTCACAGCGAATGCAGCGCCGGAGACCCGGGTTCGATCCCGACCACGGGTGCTGTCTGTTCTCCCCGTGACCTGCGTGGGTTTTCTCCGAGATCTTTTTGTTTCTTCCCACACCCCAAAGACGTATAGGGTTGTAGGTTAATTGCCTTGGTAAATGTAAAAATTGTCCCTAGTGTAGGGTAGTGTTAATGTGCGGGATCGCTGGTCGGCACGGACCCGGTGGGCCGTAAGGGGCCTGTTTCCTCGTTGTATCTCTAAACTAAACTAAACTAAACCATACTAAACTGTACAGAGGGACGGTGTAAGCTTTGTTTTGCCCGTCGATAACAACGATGGCCGCTTGTGCAGTCTTAATTCTGGTGAGATCTGACATGGCTTTTATAACGAGGAATCAAATATAGGAGCAAAGAGGTCCTTCTGCAGTTGTACAAGTGAGACCACACCTGGAGTATTGTGTGCAGTTTTGGTCCCCTAATTTGAGGAAGGACATTCTTGCTATTGAGGGAGTGCAGCGTAGGTTCACAAGGTTAATTCCCGGGATGGCGGGACTGTCATATGCTGAGAGAATGGAGCAGCTGGGCTTGTACACTGCGGAGTTTAGAAGGATGAGAGGGTATCTCAGTGAAACATATAAGATTGTTAAGGGTTTGGACACACTAGAGGCAGGAAACATGTTCCCGATGTTGGGGGAGTCCAGAACCAGGGGCCACACAGTTTAAGAATAAGGAGTAAGCCATTTAGAAGGGAGACGAGGAAACACCTTTTTCTCACAGAGAGTGGTGAGTCTGTGGAATTCTCTGCCTCACAGAGGGCGGTGGAGGCAGGTTCTCTGGATGCTTTCAAGAGAGGGCTAGATAGGGCTCTTAAAGATAGCGGAGTCAGGGGATATGGGGAGAAGGCAGGAACGGGGTACTGATTGGGGATGATCAGCCATGATCACATTGAATGGCGGTGCTGGCTCGAAGGGCCAAATGACCTACTCCTGCACGTATTGTCTATTGGCTCGCTAGTCCAAATCATGCACCGCATACTCGAGGACAGTGGGGGCAGATTATGGTCATCCATCACTGGCGGGTTCTGGGCTCACTAGGCGGCGCTCCTCATAGCTGGCTCCTGTCCGTACTGCTGCGCGCCAGCGTGTTCTGTCGCTGGCCCAGGCTCTCAGTTGCTTGGGCACAAGGCCACAATAGTGGAGGTGGTCCTTGATGCAATCTTTGTAACGCTTTCTGGGATATTCCCAGGGGACATAATTACACTCAAGTAAAACTCAAGTACAATGTGTAGAGTATTAGAATTTTTTTAAATAATTTTGTTTAGTTTTATTATTAGACAATAGACAGTAGGCCATTCGGCCCTTCGAGCCAGCACCGCGTGGGTTTTGCCCGGGTGCTCCGGTTTCCACCCAAACTCCAAAGGGCTAATTGGCTTTGGTATATTTATAAATTGTCCCTAGTGTGTGTGGGATAAATGGTTAGTGTGCTGGGATCGCGGACTCAGTGGGCCGATGCAGTGTTTCCGCACTGCATCTCTAAACTAAGGGGCCCAACCCGAAACCGCACCTATCCATGTTCTTCTCGAGATGATGCCTCACCCGCTGAGTTCCTCCAGCACTTAATGTCATTTTTAGTTTAACGTGGCATCATTTGCGGCACAGGCATTGTGGGCCGAAGGGCCTGTCTGCGTGCTGTTGTGTACACTCTGTTCTGCGCTACTTTGACAGACAATAGACAATAGGTGCAGGAGGAGGCCATTCGGCCCTTCCAGCCAGCACCGCATTTCAATGTGATCATGGCTGATCATCCCCAATCAGTACCCCGTTTTGCCTTCTCCCCATATCCCCTGACTCCGCTATCTTTAAGAGCCCCATCTAGCTCTCTCTTGAAAGCATCCGGAGAACCTGCCTCCACCGCCCTCTGAGGCAGAGAATTCCACAGACTCACAACACTCTGTGAGAAAAAGTGTTTCCTCGTCTCCGTTTTAAATGGTTGACTCCTTATTCTTCAACTGTGGCCCCTGGTTCTGGACTCCCCCAACATCGGGGACATGTTTCCTGCCTCTAGCATGTCCAAACCCTTTACAATCTTATATGTTTACAATCAGATCAGATAATGCTGCATATTAATACAATCAAGTCAAACCCTTGTGCAAACAGGTAGAGTATTTGCAATGATTTCATAATCAGTAATTATTTAATAACTTATTGCAAACAATAATGTTGTCTATGGAAATACACACAGAAAGCTGGAGTAATTTAGTGGAAAAGGCAGCATCTCTGAAGAGAAGGAATGGGTGACGTACAGGGTCGAGACCCTTCTTCAGACACGTATTGTTTTCTAAGCATCTAAATTCAGCTTCCCATATTTTATTTCCAACATCTGTAAAGATAGCGGAGTCAGGGGATATGGGGAGAAGGCAGGAACGGGGTACTGATTGGGGATGATCAGCCATGATCACATTGAAAGGCGGCGCTGGCTCGAAGGGCCGAATGGCCTCATCCTGCACCTATTGTCTATTGTCTATTGTAATTAAAATAGAAATTTGATGATTTTGATTTGATTTTCAATGTGAAAATCAGCTATTGGATAAGGTAGGGCAATGGGGGCCTGGGGGGGGGGGGGGGGGGGGGGGGGGGGGGGGTGCAGGGAGGTTTGTTGAGCCAGTAACCAAGGGCAGGATCCCGAATACTGGACATAGTACTGGAGTAACTCAGCAGGTCAGGCAGCATCTCTGGAGAACATCGTAAGGTGACGTTTCAGATCAAGACCTTTCTTCAGACTGAGAATTCTCAGTCTCTCCAGAGTCCGAAGCTGGGCCCAGACCAGAGATGTCTCATATCCATGTCCTCTACTGATGTTCCCTGACCTGCTGAGTTACTCCGGCACTTTGTGTCTTTCTTTGCCCTAAGCCAGCATCTGCAGTTACTTATTGTTACATTTACACAGTGTGTGTTTGATTAATATATACGGTCATTAATTCATAGTCATAGAGGTACACAGCATGGAAACAGGCCCTTCGGCCCAACCTATCTAGGCTGACCATACACTAGTCCCATCTGCCTGAGTTTGGCCCATATCCCTTTACACCTATCATATCCATGGGCATGTCCAAATGTTTATAAAATGTTGCGATAGTCCCTGCCTCAACCACCCCGTCCGGCAGCTTGTTCCATACACCCACCACCCTTTGTGTAAAGAAGTTGCCTCTCAGTTTCATCTTTCTCCCATCACCTTAAACCTATGTCCCTTTGTCCTTCATTCCCCTACTCTGGGTAAAAGACACTGTACATTCACCTTATCTCTTCCCCTCATGGTTTCATACGCCTGTTTCAGATCAAGCCTCCTGCACACCAAGGAATAGAGTCCCAGCCTGCTCAACCTCTCCCTGTAGCTCAGGCCCTCAAGTCCTGGCAGGATTCTCGTAAATCTTCACTGCACCCTTTCCAGCTTGTATGACTTTGCTTTTTATAGGCACAGTTTTAGTGCATGTAATGTTTTGTGGTTTTAACCAACATACTTCATTTATGAACCTCATCGGCTTTTGCCCGCTCTGTAGCGCAATTAACTCCGAATTGCCATTCATAACAACGCAACGGAAGTCACCTAAACTTCATCTAATTTACGCTCGTCTCCACGAGGTCCCTGCCACCTAAGCGGTTGGGCGCGTTGAAATTTCGCACAAGTCCCTGAACAGAGTTTTAAAAAGAATCAGCTCTGATCAGTGCGTCTTACAAGCAAAAGGGCATCTGTGGAGAACATGGATAGGTGACGTTTCACAGAGTGCTGGAGTAACTCAGCGGGTCAGGCAGCATCTGTGGAGAACATGGATAGGTGACGTTTCAGTGCTGGAGTAACTCAGCGGGCCAGGCAGCATCTCTGTGGAGAACGTGGATAGGTGACGTTTCACAGAATGCTGGAGTAACTCAGCGGGTCAGGCAGCATCTGTGGAGAACATGGATAGGTGGCGTTTCACAGAGTGCTGGAGTAACTCAGCGGGTCAGGCAGCATCTGTGGAGAACATGGAGCATCGCTCCCGACCTGAAACGTCACCTATCCATGTTCTCCACAGATGCTGCCAGACCCGCTGAGTTACTCCAGCACTCTGTGTCCTTTTGCTTGTGCAGGCATCATACGGTGGCGCAGCGGTAGAGTTGCTGCCTGACAGCGCCAGAGACCCGGGTTCGATCATGACTATGGGTGCTGTCTGTACGGAGTTTGTACGTTCTCCCCGTGACCTGCGTGGGTTTTGCCCGGGTGCTCCGGTTTCCACCCAAACTCCAAAGGGTTAATTGGCTTTGGTGTATTTATAAATTGTGTCCCTAGTGTGTGTAGGATATATGGTTAGTGTGCTGGGATCGCGGACTCAGTAGGCCGATGCAGTGTTTCCGCACTGCATCTCTAAACTAAGGGGTCCAACCCGAAACCGCACCAATCCATGTTCTTCCCGAGATGATGCCTGACCCGCTGAGTTCCTCCAGCACTTAATGTCCTTTTTAGTTTAACGTGGCATCATTTGCGGCACAGGCATTGTGGGCCGAAGGGCCTGTCTGCGTGCTGTTGTGTACACTCTATTCTGCGCTACTTTGACAGATAATAGACAATAGGTGCAGGAGTAGAGGCCATTCGGCCCTTCCAGCCAGCACCGCCATTCAATGTGATCATGGCTGATCATCCCCAATCAGTACCCCGTTCCTGCCTTCTCCCCATATCCCCTGAACTCCGCTATCTTTAAGAGCCCTATCCAGCTCTCTCTTGAAAGCATCCAGAGAACCTGCCTCCACCGCCCTCTGAGGCAAAGAATTCCACAGACTCACCACTCTCAGACAGCCGCACAGTTGATTGTAAGTTAATAGGTCTACTCGTTTAAAAAAAAACCCAACAGAACTCGATCAGGGGCCAACATGCTTTATTATTTGGATTGTATAATAGTGATTCATCTTTGTCATTTCAAAACAATAAACATTTTTGACAGCTCAACGTTGGTTTGGTGTTCACCTCAAACTTATTCTCCCTCTTTCTACACCACAAAGAAAATGTGCAATTATTTAATTATTTATCTGTCGAATGAAAATCAGCCCGGGGCCCTTCAGGGTGACAGTAATTGGCATGGAACCTCAGAAGTTGTTAGAAGGGATGACAAGGCACTTATTAAAGAGATTGAATACAAAGAGCCGGAGGAATTTACCCGAGGTTTGGTGCAGTCTTGGCTTAAGGCTGGGGCTCTAATGGGCGAGAAGGGCGGGGAGGAATTGCAGGAATCTAGAGTCACGGCTTAACGCTGTGGGACAACACCGGAAGATCCCAGATTCAGGAACAGTTTCTTCCCGGCTGTTATCAGGCAACTGACCCACCCTACCACAGCCAGAGAGCAGTGCTGAACTACTATCTACCTCATTGGTGACCCTCGGACTATCCTTGATCCGACTTTGCCGGCTATATCTTGCACTAAACGTTATGCCCTTTATCATGTATCTGTACATTGTGGGCGGCTCGATTGTAATCATGTATTGTCTTTCCACTGACAGGTTAGCACGCAACAAAAGCGTTTTCACTGTACCTTGGTACACGTGACAATAAACTAAACTAAACTAAATTGAAACTAGATACGGTTTAAAAGAAAGTGTGGGGGAGGGGTGGGGAGGGGGGGGGGGGGGGGGGGGGGGGGGGGGGGGGGGGGGAGCCTGGGAAAGATTTCTCCATGAGAACTTTATTTCGAAACACGAACAGCCCCACCCAAGACAGCAAGGTGTCACAGAAAGTTGCGGACGCAGACAAGACCATCGCTTCCATTGACTCCATCCACACCTCACGCTGCCTCGGCAAGGCCAGCAGCATCATCAAGGACCAGTCGCACCCCGGCCATTCCCTCTTCTCCCCTCTCCCATCAGGCTCGAGGTACAGAAGTGTGAAAACGCACACCTCCAGATTCGGGGTACCAGCTGAACCATCCTCTCACCAACAAGAGAGCGGTCCTGAGCTACTATCTACCACAATGGGGATCCTTGGACTATCTTTAATCAGATTTTGCTGGACTTTATCTTGCACTAAACTAAAGTCGCATATCCCTGGAAACATTTTGGCAAATCTCTTCTCCATCCTCTCCAAAGCTTATTTATCCTTAAATGAGATGTCCACAGATGGGTGCAATGCTACAGTTGTGATGGAAACAGTAGCTTTATGAGAAATAGCTTCACCCCAACAGCCTTCAGGCTATTAAACACTACAACCTCCAAATAAGCTCTAAGCGACATAGACTGGGGGGCACTGGTTTTGCACTATAGTGGACTTTCTGAACTATTGTTAATTTGCTTTATCTGTGATGTATGTATGTATGTATGTATGTATGTATGTATGTATGTATGTATGTATGTATGTATGTATGTATGTATGTATGTATGTATGTGTATGTATGTATGTATGTATGTATGTATATAAGTATTTATGTATGTATGTACATATGTATGTATGTATGTATGTATGTATGTATGTATGTATGTATGTAAGTATTTATGTATACATGTACATATGTATGTATGTGTGTGTATGTATGTATGTATGTATGTATGTACGTATGTATGTATGTATATAAGTATTTATGTATACATGTACGTATGTATGTATGTATGTATGTATGTATGTATGTATGTATGTATGTATGTATGTATGTATGTATGTATGTACAATACAATTTATTTGTCATTTGAACCCCATTGAGGTTCAAACGAAATGTATGTATGTATATAAGTGTTTAAGAAGGAACTGCAGATGCTGGAAAATCGAAGGTACACAAAAATGCTGGAGAAACTTAGCGGGTGCAGCAGCATCTATGGAGCGAAGGAAATAGGCAACATTTCGGGCCAAAACCCTTCTACCTTGTATGTATATAAGTATGTGTGTATACATGTACATATGTACGTATGTATGTATGCATGTATGTATGTAGTAGTAGGCCCCCCTCGGTGATGACTGACCATGGGTGATGCATCGTGGTCGGATGCAAGCCTGGGCGATCGATGTCATATGGAGGACAGACAGGCTGTTGCCCATGCAGCACGTCCCCCCTCTCCACGTCGCTGATCGATCCAAAGGAACAGCAGGGCCGTTACAGTTTGGCACCAGCGCCATCGCAGGAGCTGCCAGAGCGAGGTTGTAGACAACGACGAACTGCCTTAGGGGCTCCGACTCCGGATTGTCTTGAGGTTTACTCCTGGAGCCTTTTCCATGACTGGATATGGATGGCCACAAGGCAGTGGAGGTTGTAAATCAGAGTTTCCCCTCTCCTAGATGGACTGCCTTCCCAGGCTGACGAGCCCCATCTGCCCGAGACTCGTGGGGGCGGGAGCGTCTACCTTCCCCTGCAGGTCTATAGCACCTGCCCACTGCCCACAGGTCATACATGTATGTATGTATGTATGTATGTATGTATGTATGTATGTATGTATGTATGTATGTATGTATGTATGTATGTATGTATGTATGTATGTATGTATACATGTATGTATGTATGTATGTATGTATGTATGTATGTATGTATGTATGTATGTATGTATGTATGTATGTATGTATGTATGTATGTATGTATGTGTGTATGTGTGTATGTACATATGTATGTATGTTAGTATGTATGTGTAAGAAAGAACTACAGATGCTGGTTTAAATCGAAGGTAGACACAAAATGCTGGAGTAACTCAGGGGGTGAGGCAGCATCTCTGCAAAGAAGGAATGGGCGACGTTTCGGGTCGAGACATTGCTTCTCTCCAGAGATGCTGCCTCACCTGCTGAGTTACTCCAGCATTTTGTGTCTAAGTATGTATGTATGTTTGTATGTATGTATGTACAGTATTATGTATGTATATATGCATGCATGCATGTGTTATATATGTTTGGAAAAGATGACAAAAAAGACTCTTGACTTGACTTCTTCGTAGAATTCCTTGCTCTTATACTTTCAGTCCAGTTTAGTTTATTGTCACGTGTACCGAGGTACAGTGAAAGCTTTGTGTTGCGTGTGTTAACCAGTCAGCGGAGAGACAATACATGATTACAATCGAGCCATTTACAATGTACAGATACATGATAAGGGAATAACCTTTAGTGCAAGGTAAAGCCAGCAACATCCGAGGGTCACCAATGAGGTAGATAGTAGTTCAGCACTGCTCTCTGCTTGGGGTAGGGTGGTTCAGTTGCCTGATAACTAATTCAAGTCAAGTCAAGTTTATTCGTCACATACACATATGAGGTGTGCAGTGAAATGAAAAGTGGCAATGCTCGCGGACTCCTAATATCAGGCTCCCCTGAGCTAGTTGAACCACTGTCTCAACCTGTCCGGCGACTTCCAATGAATTGTACACATGGGCAGCATGGTGGCGCAGCGCTAGAGTTCCTGCCGTACAGCGCCAGAGACCCGGGTTCGATCCTGACTACCGCTGCCGTCTGTACAGAGTTTGTACCATCTCCCCGTGACCTGCGTGGGTTTTCTCCGAGATCTTCCTTTTCCCTCCCACGCTCCAAAGGATGTACAGGTTTGTAGGTTACTTTGCCTGGTATGAATGTAAAATTGACCCTAGTGTGTGTAGGATAGTGTTAGTGTGCGGGGATCGCTGGCCAGTGCGGACTCGGTGGGCCAAAGGGTCTGTTTCCACGCTGTGTCTCTAAACTAAACTAAACCCTAGATAGAAGTCTTCTTCTTGTGTGTGGCGTGCACAGCCTAAAGTTGTAGATCAGGGGTAGACATCCAGGGCAGGACAGCATATAACCATATAACCATATAACAATTACAGCACGGAAACAGGCCATCACGGCCCTACAAGTCCGTGCCGAACAACTTTTTCCCCTTAGTCCCACCTGCCTGCACTCATACCATAACCCTCCATTCCCTTCTCATCCATATGCCTATCCAATTTATTTTTAAATGATACCAACGAACCTGCCTCCACCACTTCCACTGGAAGCTCATTCCACACCGCTACCACTCTCTGAGTAAAGAAGTTCCCCCTCATGTTACCCCTAAACTTCTGTCCCTTAATTCTGAAGTCATGTCCTCTTGTTTGAATCTTCCCTATTCTCAAAGGGAAAAGCTTGTCCACATCAACTCTGTCTATCCCTCTCATCATTTTAGAGACCTCTATCAAGTCCCCCCTTAACCTACTGCGCTCCAGAGAATAAAGACCTAACTTATTCAACCTTTCTCTGTAACTTAGTTGTTGAGAAATAAGTTCTCCGCCCAGTAACCCATCAGTTACTGGGGTGGATGGCTTTGATGCCACCTCAGTGAGCAGTCATTCAGGATGTGTGGGATGGTCTAGTCTGTATGGCCACAGTCACAAGCAGGGCTATCTGTCATGCCCCACTGATGCAGGTGATGGTCTGTTCTTGCAGATTGCGATGGAGGTCAAAACCCAGTGGTTTCACTGTGGGGTCTGTGATCACCTCTCCGCTATTGGTGTTGGCATCTTTCCAGGTAGACGTAATCGAATTCTAAAGCTGTAGAGCAGGGACTCAGGACGATCGGCCTCCCACATCCATGCCGACCAAGTTGGCATTCTGGTCTAGTCCCATTTGCCTGCATTTGGCACATATCCCCCTAAACCAGTGGTTCTTAACCTGGGGGTCGTGACCCCCCTATGGGGATCATTTGGGGCTTTGCCGGGGGTCATGAAGGGGCCACAAATAACATGTCAATTTGTTGAGCCCATGTTTAGGAACCTAACAAAGGTACATACCACATACAGTATTTTTTTGCGTATGTGCGTACTGGTGCCAAAAAGGTTAAGAACCAAGTCAAGTCAAGTCAAGTCAAGTTTATTTGTCACATACACATACGAGATGTGCAGTGTGGTGATGCTCGCGGACTTTTGTGCAAAAGACAAACAACAAAACAACCAAACAAATTATAAACACAATCATAACACACATATTCTTTTACATAATAAATAATGGAAGGAAAAACGTTCAGTAGAGTTAGTCCCTGGTGAGATAGGCGTTTACTGCTCTAAACCCTTCTTATCTGTAGACAATAGACAATAGACAATAGGTGCAGGAGTAGGCCATTCAGCCCTTCGAGCCAGCACCGCCATTCAATGTGATCATGGCTGATCATCCCCAATCAGTACCCCGTTCCTGCCTTCTCCCCATATCCCCTGACTCCGCTATCTTTAAGAGCCCTATCTAGCTCTCTCTTGAAAGTATCCAGAGAACCTGCCTCTACCGCCCTCGGCAGAGAATTCCACAGACTCACCACTCTCTGTGAGAAAAAGTGTTTCCTCGTCTCCGAGAATAATGGCTTCCTCCTTATTCTTAAACTGTGGCCCCTGGTTCTGGACTCCCCCAACATCGGGAACATGTTTCCTGCCTCTAGCGTGTCCAAGCCCTTAACAAACTTATATGTTCCAATGAGATCCCCTCTTATCCTTCTAAACTCCAGAGTGTACAAGCCCAGCTGCTCCGTTCTCTCAGCATATGACAGTCCCGCTATCCCGGGAATTAACCTTGCAAACCTACGCTGCACTCCCTCAATAGCAAGAATATCCTTCCTCAAATTAGGGGACCAAAACTGCACACAATACTCCAAGTTTGGTCTCACTAGGGCCCTGTACAACTGCAGAAGGACCTCTTTGCTCCTATATTCGATTCCTCTTGTTATGAAGGCCAACATGCCATTCGCTTTCTTCACTGCCTGCTGTACCTCTCTCCTTATTGCATCACATAACTCCAGCAAGCTGACGGCGTGTACGTAAGCTTTGGTTTATTAGTGTCACGTGCACTAAGGTACAATGAAAAGCTTTGTTTAGTTTAGCTTATAATCATGTGTACAGTAATGGGGTACAGTAAATCTTTTTTTGTTTTTCCGTGCTATCTAGTCAGCCGAAAGACAATACATGAATGTTTTGAAGAATGAGGAGTCAGGGGATATGAAGAGAAGGCAGGAACGGGGTACTGATTGGGGATGGTCAGCCATGATCACATTGAATGGCGGTGCTGACTCGAAGGGCCGAATGGCCTCCTCCTGCACCTATTGTCTATTGTCTACTAATCCAATGAATCTGTACTTCCCCCCACCCCATTCTCCTGCCTTCTCCCCACAACCCCTGACTCCCGTACTAGTCGAGCACCTGTTAAATTTCCGACTTACAAGTATATCCATTGACTTGGCCCCCACAGCCATATGTGGCAATGAATTCCACATTCACCACCCTCTGACGAAAGAAATTAGTCTGGATTGTGTTTCCTTCTCCGAAGTGGGATTTCAATAGACAATAGACAATAGGTGCAGGAGTAGGCCATTCAGCCCTTCGAGCCAGCACCGCCATTCAATGTGATCGTGGCCGATCATCCCCAATCAGTACCCCGTTCCTGCCTTCTCCCCATTTCCCCTGACTCCGCTATCTTTAAGAGCCCTATCTAGCTCTCTCTTGAAAGCATCCAGAGAACCGGCCTCCACCGCCCTCTGAGGCAGAGAATTCCACAGACTCACCACTCTCTGTGAGTAAAAGTGTTTCCTCGTCTCCGTTCTAAGAGACGAATTTCCAGAGCTTGTGATTCCGAAAAGGCGGATCTGAACTGGGATTTAAGTGTCGTTATCATCGTAGTACAAACATCCGCCCTCTCTAAGTAGCTGCCACTGAGTGATGCTTTAAGGCAGGAACCCTGTTTGATCTACGCCGTCTCCAACACGTAACATGCAGGCTAATTGTCACACACCTGTGGAACACTAAAATGCGTTAGTTTAAATTACTGCCTGACTATTTAAGAGCAGCACGGTGGCGCAGCGGTAGAGTTGCAGCCTCACAGCGCCAGAGACCCGGGTTCCATCCTGACTCCTTGCGCTGTCTGTACGGAGTTTGCACGTTCTCTCCCCGTGACCTACGTGGGTTTTCCCAGAGATCTTCAGATTCCTCTCACACTCCAAACACGTGCAGGTTTGTAGTTTAATTGGCTTGGTATAAATGTAAAATTGTCCCTAGGGTGTAGGATAGTGTTAGTGTGCGGGGATCGCTGGTCGGTGCGGACCCGGTGGGTCGAAGTGCCTGTTTCCGCGCTGTATCTCTAGGCAAAACTAAACCAAACCAAACTAAATGTGAATTCAGACGTCAATGTCCAGGAATAGAGTTGAAGTTGAAGAGTAACTCAGAAACAGGCCCTTCGGCCCAATTCCTCTGTCCCATAGACTGATGCAGCATTGCAACATGTCCCTCACTGCCCACCATGTCCCAGCTACTTTAGTCCTACCTGCCTGCGTTTGGCCCTTATCCCACTGAGCCTGTCCTATCTATGTACCTGTGTTCAAGAAGGAACTGCAGATGCTGGAAGTTCGAAGGTATCTATGTACCTGTTTGGCTGTTTCTTAAACGTTGGGATAATCCCGGCCTCGTCCAGCAACTCAGTTCAGTTTAGTTTAGTTTACTGTCACGTGTAGGAAAGACATTCTTGCCACAGAGGGAGTGCAGAGAAGGTTCACCAGACTGATTCCTGGGATGTCAGGACTTTCATATGAAGAAAGACTGGATAGACTCGGCTTGTACTCGCTAGAATTTAGAAGATTGAGGGGGGATCTTATAGAAACTTACAAAATTCTTAAGGGGTTGGACAGGCTAGATGCAGGAAGATTGTTCCCGATGTTGGGGAAGTCCAGAACAAGGGGTCATAGTTTAAGGATAAGGGGGAAATCTTTTAGGACCGAGATGAGAAAACAAATTTTCACACAGAGAGTGGTGAATCTGTGGAATTCTCTGGCACAGAAGGTAGTTGAGGCCAGTTCATTGGTATAGTTAATAGAGAGTTAGATGTGGCCCTTGTGGCTAAAGGGATCAGGGGGTATGGAGAGAAGGCAGGTACAGGATACTGAGTTGGATGATCAGCCATGATCATATTGAATGGCGGTGCAGGCTCGAAGGGCTGAATGGCCTACTCCTGCACCTATTTTCTATGTTTCTATGTACCAAAGTACAGTGAAAAGCTTTTGTTGGCAGCTTATTCCATATACCCACCTGGTGAAGGTGTTGCCCCTCAGACCCCTTTAAATATTTTCCTTCTTTGGGCAGGTACATGGATAGGTGTAGAGGGATATGGACCAAAAACAGGCAAATGGGATGAGCTTAGCCGAATATTGGAACATAGACATAGAAACATAGAAATTAGGTGCAGGAGTAGGCCGTTCGGCCCTTCGAGCCTGCACCGCCATTCAATATGATCATGGCTGATCATCCAACTCAGTATCCCGTACCTGCCTTCTCTCCATACCCTCTGATCTCCTTAGCCACAAGGGCCACATCTAACTCTCTCTTAAATATAGCCAATGAACTGGCCTCGACTACCCTCTGTGGCAGAGAGTTCCAGAAATTCACCACTATCTGTGTGAAAAAGGTTCTTCTCATCTCGTTTTTAAAGGATTTCCCCCTTATCCTTAAGCTGTGACCCCTTGTCCTGGACTTCCCCAACATCGGGAGCAATCTTCCTGCATCTAGCCTGTCCAACCCCTTAAGAATTTTGTAAGTTTCTATAAGATCCCCCCTCAATCTCCTAAATTCTAGAGAGTATAAACCAAGTCTAATGGGGTTAAGAGGGAGAGATAAATCAGCCATGATTGAATTGATGAGCCTAATTCTGCTCCTATCACTTATGAGCATAAATGTAGTTTAGATGGGACAACTGGTCGGCATGGTCATGTTGGGGCCTGTTTCTATGCCATATCAAAGGCCCTGTTTCTATGCCATATGAATCTATGACATGACCTTAAAGCTATGTCATCACGTTTTATGTTTGGGAGACAGAAACTGTGGCTTTCTACCTTATCTGTATCCATTATATGAACTATCAGATCACCCTACTGCCTCCTACGCTCCAGGGAATACATTCCCAGTTCATCCAGTCTCACATAATTCAAGTCCCAGTACCATCTTGTTGCCTAGGGCAGCACAATAGTGCAGTGGTTGCTGCCTTACAGCACCAGAGACCCCAGTCCGATACTGACTACAGGTACAGGTTTGCACGTACTCCCCATGACCGTGAGGGTCTTTCTCCAAGTTTCCTCCCACACTCCAAAGATATACAGGTTGTTTAAGAAGGAACTGCAGATGCTGGAAAATCGAAGGTAGACAAAAATGCTGGAGAAACTCAGCGGGTGCACCAGCATCTATGGAGCGAAGGAATGTTTCGGGGCCGAAACTCTTTTTCAAGTTAATTGGCTTTGGTAAGAATTGTTAATTGTCCCCCAGTGTGTAGCACAGTCTAGCATACGGGGATCGCTGTTCGTCATGGACAAGGTGGGCCGAAGGGCCTGTTTCCGTCCTAGATCTCTAAACTAAACTGAACTGTGTTGGTGACACGTTGTGTTTAAGAAAGAACTACAGATGCTGGAAAAATCGAAGATAGACAAAAATGCTGGAGGAACTCAGCGGGTGAGGCAGCATCTATGGAGCGAAGGAATAGGTGATGTTTTGGGTCGAGACCCTTCTTGGAGGTGGGGGGTGGGAAGAAGAAAGAAGGAGGCGGAGACAGTGGGCTGTGGGAGAGCTGGGAAGGGGAGGGGAAGGAGGGAGAAAGCAGGGACTACCTGAAATTGGCGAAGTCAATGTTGCGGGCCGCTGAAGATGTTCTCCGTTGGGATTCGGCGTCGGCGTTCCATCAGCCCGGCGTGAAGGCCTGAGCATCGGGCAGCCCGTGGCGGCGACTGCGGGTGCTCGGGAGGCCCCGACCACGGGTGAACATCTGGGAAGATCGGCGGGGAGGCTGGCTGGACTATGGTACCTTCCTCAACTTAGGTGCCGCTGTGTTGTGTTGTGGTTATGTTGTGTCGTGGACTTCTGTGTTTGTGCTTTTTTTTTTTTTTTTTTTTTTTAATTTTAATATGTTTTAATTATTTATTATTTATTTATTTTTATGATACTTGACTGTAAGAAATATTTATTTCATTGTCTCATATTAATGAGATAATGACAATAAATTGAATACAATACATAGCATGTAATACAATCATACCGCTGGGGTGTAAATTGGTAGCAACTGCGTGGGTTTCCTCTGGGTGCTCCAGTTTCCTGCCCACACCCCAAAGCCGAGCGAGTTTGCAGGTTAATTAGCCTCTGTAAACTGCCCCCAGAGTGCAGCGAGCAGATGAGAAAGTGGAATATCGTAGAACATAACCTAGTGTGAACGGGTGATCGATGGTAGGCGTGATCTCGGTGGGTCGAAGGTGTGTTTCTATGCTGTAGGTATGTTGCAAAGCCTACCTGAAGCGTCGCTGAAAATCTGTCCCAGCCCGTGTGCGCGATTTTGGCGCCGTTTAGAGGGGGGCGGGTTTAAAACGCGATTTTTCACTAGGCTGTTCAAATCGAGGTTTTTCAGCCTAGTTAATTATTAACGAAAAATCGCTGGAAGATTCTGTAGCTGGAGCTATTTTTAGTTTTAAGGGCTTTCTTTACTTGTTATAGTAGGTTAACAAATTAACCTCTAAACTCCGACAGCCGGCAACCGGCCGGATCTCATACAGGGGAAAACGGAAGGTAGGCTGTTTATTTTTATGTTAAAAAGGGCTTCTTAAGATCCCTTTATACAAAGTTTAAAGTTGCGAGTAGCTCATTTTGGGCCCATTATATCCCACAGTATTCTTCTGGGCATTTGAGGGCACAAATCCAGCGCAATGTGAACGTTCTAAACCAGCGCGTTCACAGGAACCCACTGGAAAGCTGATGGACTTTAATTTACAGCAATTGAACACTAAATTCCTTCCATTTGGCCTATAAATTAATGTAAATGAGACTTAAAAATCATGTTTTATTGTGAATTATTTGTGAATATTATTTGGACACTTAGGCTATTTAAAAATGTTAATCATTTATTAAGAAATGGATAGATGTTTAGATCTAGTAATTGAAGTCTGAAATTAGCTACAATTGGGTAACTAACTAATTATATGCTTTAATTTCAGGTCATCCAAGTAAGATTATTTTATATTTGTTTCAGAATGCTTCAATCTATGATAACTGAAAATTTTATTCAGTTCTCTTAATTTTTAAGAACGTTATGGGCTTTTGACTGTCCACGATCACAGCTTTTTTGTTATGTCCATAGAAAATCAATAGGGAACAAGATGCTAATTTGCGAGTATGAAAATGGCCATAACTTTTTAAATACTTGAGATATGAAAGTGAATTAGGTGTCAAATTAAACTTATTTTTATGCTTTGTCTGATGGGATAAATTGCAGACTTGATTTTTAAAATCGCAAAATGTTGTAACATTGCTATATGCTGCATCTGTAAACAAACCTAAACATGGATTGCAGAACATTACAGCACAGAAACAGGCCCTGCAGCCCACAGAACACGATGGCAAATTTGATCTCATCAGAAGATTTATGAGGATGTTGCCCAGACTTGAGGGCCTGAGCTATAGAGCACTTGACTGTATTCCTTGGAGCGCAGGAGGGTGAAGTGTGATGTTACAGATGTGTATGAGATTATAGACAATAGACGATGTATAGAAGGTGACGATGACATAGTAGGTGCAACGAGACCTGGGTGTGTTTGTACATCAGTCACTGAAAGTAAGCATGCAGGTACAGATTCAGATTCAGGTTCAGATTCAGATTCAATTTTAATTGTCATTGTCAGTGTACAGTACAGAGACAACGAAATGCATTTAGCATCTCCCTGGAAGAGCGACATAGCAAACGATTTGAATAAATAATAATAAGTGTCCGGGGGGGTGTGGTGATTGGCAGTCACCGAGGTACGTTGTTGAGTAGAGTGACAGCCGCCGGAAAGAAGCTGTTCCTCGACCTGCTGGTTCGGCAACGGAGAGACCTGTAGCGCCTCCCGGATGGTAGGAGGGTAAACAGTCCATGGTTGGGGTGAGAGCAGTCCTTGGCGATGCTGAGCGCCCTCCGCAGACAGCGCTTGCTTCGGACAGACTCAATGGAGGGGAGCGAGGAACCGGTGATGCGTTACAGCAGGCAGTGACGAAAGTTAATGGCACGTTGGCCTTCATTGCGAGAGGATTTGAGTTTAGGAGCAAGGAGGTCCTACTGTAGTTGTACAGATCCCTGGTGAGACCACACCTGGAGTATTGTGTGCAATTTTGGTCTCCATTTTGAGGAAGGACATTCTTGCTATTGAGGGAGTGCAGTGTAGGTTCACCAGGTTAATTCCTGGAATGGCGGGACTGACATATGATGAAAGAATGGGTTGACTGGGCTTGTATTCACAAGAATTAGGAGGAGAGGGGATCTTAGAGAAACATATAAAATTCTTAAAGGATTGGACAGGCTAGTTGCAGGAAAAATGTCCCCGATGTTGGGAATGTCCAAAACCCGGGGTCACGGTTTAAGAATAAGGGGTAAACCATTTAGAACTGAGTTGAGGAAAAGCTTCTTCACCCAGAGAGTTGTGAATCTGTGGAAATCTCTGCCACAGAAGGCAGTGGAGGCCAATTCTCTGGATGCTTTCAAGAGAGCGTTAGAATTAGCTCTTTGGTCTAAAGGAATCAAGGGGTATGGGGAAAAAGCAGGAGTTGGGTATAGACAATAGACAATAGGTGCAGGAGTAGGCCCTTCAGCCCTTCGAGCCAGTACCGGGTTTAATGTGATCATGGCTGATCATCCACAATCAGTACCCCGTTCCTGCCTTCTCCCAATATCCCCTGACTCCGCTATTTTTAAGAGCCCTATCTAACTCTTGAAAGCAACTGGGCATAACTATGGCAGATGAAGTTTAATTGCCATATGTACTGACAGTGGAACCATGGAAGGCTTACATGATGCATCTTTGCAGCCCCCACTAATATAATAACAGATCAATAAATATACAATGATCAATAACACTATCTTTTAAAAAAATATTTTATTTTTAATAATATTTTTATTAGAAGCATTTGCATAACATAATAAAAACATTTCTTGTGTATCAATCATACGTTACTAATAGGTGGGAAACTCAAAATAATGGTGGTCGTCCTTGATCATTTGTATATTAACTCTGCTTCTATTTGGGGTTTAAAAAAATATATATAGATTGAAAGTGAGAATTAAAAAAAGGCATGATAAAGAAGAATGGAGTAATTTACCGATAATACAACTTTGGAGATAGATCCGTAGAAAGCATAAATATTCATCTAATCCTGAGTTCGAGCTTCAGTCAGATTCCCAATTTACCCTTTCAAATAGTCAATGATTGGAAACCATATTCGAACAAATCATTCTTCTTTGTCAATTAAGACAGGTCTAGTTCTTTCCAAATGTAAGGTCTCCGACATTTCCATAATCCACATTTTAATTGTGGGGGACACTCAGTGCCGGATTTACGTATAAGCTAAACAAGCTATAGCTTAGGGCCCCCACTATCTAGGGGCCCCCCCGAAAAAATTGATGGGCCTCGAGATCTAGGGGGGCCTCCGGCCAAGGCAGGACACCTACCGTTCAACTCTGGGCGGCCCCCCCTCTCTATCTCTCTCTCTCTCCATCTCCCCCCGCTATCCGTGTCCGGGCCGCCGGGCTCCGCTCGCTCCTCATCCGCCGGCACGGCAGGCCGCCTGGCACATGCGCACAACCACGGCCAGCGCATCATCGGCCGCCCTGCGCATGCGCACTACAACGGCAACTGGTCGGCGCTGGGCACTTTCTCCCTCGCTTTGAATTGTGGGAGATTTGGCCGCCATGGCTGTCCGGTCGTTTGAGGGCCTCACAAGTGGAACAGCTTAGGGCCTCTCTTCATCTAAATCCGGCACTGGGGACACTGTGATCTTTAAGGGCTCTATCCAACTCTCTCTTGAAAACATACAGAGAACCGGATTGTAGATGATCAGCCATATTGAATAGCAGTGATGACTCGAAGGGCCGAATGGCCTCCTCATGCACCTATTTTACAATATTTCTATGTTTCTATGTTTCTAAATGGAGTCAATGGAAGGGAGGTTGGTTTGCGTGATGTTCTGGGCTGCGTCCACGATTCGCTGCAATTTCTTGCGGTCCTGGGTGGAGCTGTTCCCAAACCGAGCTGTGATGCTTCCCGATAAAATGCTTTGCGGTGCACTGCGTAAAATGTGGACGGCTTGATTGTAATCGTGCATTGTCCTTTCACCGACTGGTTAGCACGCAACCAAAAGCGTTTCCCTGTACCTCGGCATCACCTGGCAACAAACTAAATGAAACGAAACACAAATAAACAAAACTAAAGTAAACTAAACTGAACGAAACTATCCAGAGATGCTGCCGGTCCCGCTGGGTTACTCCAGCATTCTGTGTCTATCTCCAGTATCTCCAGTGGCTGCTCGATTGTAATCATGTGTAATGCTTCCGCTGACTGTGGTAGCACGCAAGAAAAAAGCTTTTCACACGTGACAACTAACGCTAAACTAAGCAAGTAAGTTGGGCAATAAATGTGGAATTAGCAGCTGCACCCAACCCTTGGGAATTACCTGAAGGTGGACAAAAATGCTGGAGAAACTCAGCGGGTGCGGCAGCATCTATGGAGCGAAAGGAAATAGGTAACGTTTCGGGCCGAAACCAGAAACGTTGTCTATTTCCTTCGCTCCATAGATGCTGCCACGCACGCTGAGTTTCTCCAGCACTTTTGTCTACCTTCGATTTTCCAGCATCTGCAGTCCCTTCCTGGAAGTCCAGGACAAGGGGGTCACAGTTTAAGGATAAGGGGGAAATTCTTTAGGACCGAGATGAGAAAAACATTTTTCACACAGAGAGTGGTGAATCTCTGGAACTCCCTGCCACAGAAGGTAGTTGAGGCCACAGTTCATTGGCTATATTTAAGAGGGAGTTAGTTGTGGCCCTTGTGGCTAAAGGGATCAGGGGGTATGGAGAGAAGGCAGGTACAGGATACTGAGTTGGATGATTAGCCATGATCATATTGAATGGCGGTGCAGGCTCGAAGGGCCGAATGTCCTACTCCTGCACCAATTGTCCATGTTTCCATGTTTCTAGGAAATACCTGTTTTGTTTATCATTGTATATTTTTTGCATATCATTCATTCATTGTTCTTTATCTCACCACATCACCGTCTATCTATCTCTCATTTCCCTTATCCCTAACCAGTCTGAAGAAGGGTCTTGACCCGAAACGTCACCCTGCTCCTTCTCTCTAGAGATGCTGCCTGTCCCGCTGAGTTACTCCAGCATTTTGTGTCTGTCCTTGAGAATGATCATTGTTTTGCATAAAATTCCCCCCCCCCCCCCCCCCCCCCCCAATTCCACTCCATTCATAACATCCCATCCGGTCGTGCAACAGGAGCCGGGAGATCAAAGCACAGATGTGGAGCGTGATCTCAGGGCCAGCCCTGGGGCCATGTGTGGCAATGAGTCACAGCGTCATGTTAGTGTGGTTGCCCGTAGCAACCAGTGGCTGCA
The DNA here is from genome assembly GCF_028641065.1 of Leucoraja erinaceus. Classification (NCBI taxonomy): domain Eukaryota; kingdom Metazoa; phylum Chordata; class Chondrichthyes; order Rajiformes; family Rajidae; genus Leucoraja; species Leucoraja erinaceus. The sequence goes on along the minus strand of NW_026576443.1, from coordinate 344,854 downwards.
ACAAAACAGCACGCAATGTTATGCTCTGAACAACAGCCTTCATTTAACTCTTCATGCAAATTTAGTTCCGTACAGTTTAACGATTTGTAGGGATTTAGACAATAGACAATAGACAATAGGCGCAGGAGTAGGCCATTTAAGAGGGAGTGAGATGTGGCCCTTGTGGCTAAGGGGATCAGAGGGTATGGAGAGAAGGCAGGTACAGGATACTGAGTTGGATGATCAGCCGTGATCACATTGATCTGGCTCGAAGGGCCGAATGGCCTACTCCTGCACCTATTGTCTATGTTTCTATGTTTCTGTGACTCGATGACTTTTCTGAACGAAAGTGGTGGGAGGGGTTTTAGGATCTGAGGGACCTCCTTTGGGTGCTGTTTCTATTTGGCCCTTCGAGCCAGCACCGCCATTCAATGTGATCATGGCTGATCATCCCCAATCATTACCCCGTTCCTGCCTTCTCCCCATAACCCCCGTCCGCTATTTTTAGTGGTGAATCTGTGGAATTCTCTGCCACAGAAGGTAGTTGAGGCCGCAGTTCATTGGCTATATTTAAGAGGGAGTTAGATGTGGCCCTTGTGGCTAAAGGAATCAGGGGGTATGGAGAGCAGGCAGGTACGGGATACTGAGTTGGATGATCAGCCATGATCATATTGAATGGCGGTGCAGGCTCGAAGGGCCGAATGGCCTACTGCTGCACCTATTTTCTATGTTTCTATGTTTCTAACTCTACCGCTGCGCCACCGTGCCGCTCCATTAGACTGTATATCAAATTGTATGTCAAAGAGCATAAAAGGGATGTAATGCTGAGGCTTTATGAGACACTGGTCAGACTGCTGCTCAACGACACAGTATTGTGTAGTAAGGAACTGCAGATGCTGGCTTCCACCATAGATAGATACGAAATGCCTGACTTTCCCACTCGTAGAAACATCCTCTCCACATCCACTGTTCGGTGAGTGTCAATGAGGTCGCCCCTCATCCTTCCAAACTCCAGCGAGTACAGGCCCAGTGCCCTCAAACGCTCATCGTATGTGAAGAAAAGGTCTGAAGGAGGGTTCAGACCCCGAAACGTCACCTATTCCTTTTCTCGGGAGATGCTGCCTGGCCCGCTGAGTTACTCGAGCATTTTGTGTCTGTCTTTTTGTGCCCCCCCCCCCCTTTACAAGGAAGGATGTGCTGGCGCTAGAGAGGGTCCAGAGGAGATTTACGGGAATGATCCCGGGGATGTTTTGGCTAATGCCTGACAAACGTTTGACGGCTCTGGGCATGTACTGGCTGGATAGTGTTGGGGAAAATGGGTGAGATTTAATAAGTTATTCTTCTTCTCACTCCTTTTCGAGCTTAGATAGATAGATATGCCATTTATTGTCACTATACATGTACAGTGAAACTGAAAGCTGCTCGTACTCAGTGCATACATACAATTTAGCACAAAAAACAAGACACAGAAAAAACAAAAAACAGAAGGGAGATGGGAGGGGGGGGGGGAATAGGTGCACAAATTCTGCGGCGCTACATACATATATACATATATACAGATGGAAGTCCGTGTTGGGCGGTGTAGTCAGTGCATGTGTGAATTTGAATTTATAGTAGATATAATTCTCGGAAAGCAACTATTCCTGAGTCTGTTTGTCCTGGATTTGATGCACCTATAGCGCCTTCCAGAGGGCAGCAGGTCGAACAGTCCAAACGCAGGATGGGAGCTGTCTTTGATGATCTTCTTTGCCCTGCTAAGGCAGCGGGAGGTGTAGATGTCCATCAGGGAGGGGAGAGGGCAGCCAATGATCCTCTGCGCTGTCCTAGTTACCCTCTGAAGCCTCTCCCTGTCTGCCATGGGGCAGCTGCCATACCATGCTGTAATGCAGTATGTCAGCAGGCTCTCGATGGACGAGCGGTAGAAGGTCAGCAGCAGGTTAGAGTCCAGGTTGTGCTTCCTGAGGACCCTCTTGTACAACTCTTGTACAGACACAGAGTTGGACATTGGAAATTTGCTTTTTGTTCTTTTCATTGCTTGTAAATATTGATTGTAATGTCCAATTGTTTGATAATTTCGATGTTGTTACTATTAATGTCTTTAATGTCTTTACTGGTTCGGAATAAATAAAATAAATAAATAAATAAATAAACAGATAGCACACAACACAAAATCTTGTCACTGTCCCTCGATACACAGTACAATAAAAAATCTGCGCATTTCATTGCCATAGATGCTGTGGAGGCCAAGTCAAGGTGGAGATTGACAGATTCTTGATCAGTACGGGTGTCCAGGGTTATAGAAACATAGAAACATAGAAATTAGGTGCAGGAGTAGGCCATTCGGCCCTTCGAGCCTGCACCGCCATTCAATATGATCATGGCTGATCATCCAACTCAGTATCCCGTACCTGCCTTCTCTCCATGCCCCCTGATCCCCTTGGCCACAAGGGCCACATCTAACTCCCTCTTAAATATAGCCAATGAACTGGCCTCAACTACCCTCTGTGGCAGAGAGTTCCAGAGATTCACCACTCTCTGTGTGAAAAAAGTTCTTCTCATCTCGGTTTTTAAAGGATTTCCCCCTTATCCTTAAGCTGTGACCCCTTGTCCTGGACTTCCCCAACATCGGGAACAATCTTCCTGCATCTAGCCTGTCCAACCCCTTAAGAATTTTGTAAGTTTCTATAAGATCCCCTCTCAATCTCCTAAATTCTAGAGAGTATAAACCAAGTCTATCCAGTCTTTCTTCATAAGATGGGGAGAAGGCAGGAGAATGGGGTTAGGAGGGGGATGATAGAGTTCAGAGTATGTAAGTTTATAGAGTAAGGACTAAGTAAGGACAAGCTAGATGCAGGAAAAATGTTCCCAATGTTGGGCGAATCCAGAACCAGGGACCACAGTCTTAAAATAAAGGGGAGGTCATTTAAGACTGAGGTGAGAAAAAACTTTTTCACCCAGAGAGTTGTGAATTTATGGAATTCCCTGCCACAGAGGGCAGTGGAGGCCAAGTCACTGGATGGATTTAAGAGAGAGTTCGATAGAGCTCTAGGGGCTAGTGGAGTCAAGGGATATGGGGAGAAGGCAGGCACGGGTTATTGATAGGGGACGATCAGCCATAATCACAATGAATGGTGGTGCTGGCTCGAAGGGCCGAATGGCCTCCTCCTGCACCTATTTTCTTTGTTTCTATGTTTATTGGCCAAGTATTCACATACATGGAATTTGCCTTGGTGCTCCGCCCACAAGTAACAACATGACACACAGTGACAGTTACGAATGACTCAGAAAAAACTAAACGTTAATAATAATAAAACATTAATGATAAAACACCATTGATCAAGCATGTGAACCAACAAAATACCAGATCAAAAGGAGGCTACAGATTTTTGGCTGTTGAGTAGAGCAACTACTCGTGGATAAAAACAGTTTTTATGTCTGGCTGTGGCAGCTTTGACAGTCCGGAGTCGCCTTCCAGAAGTGATTCAAAGAGTTTGTGGCCAGGGTGAGAGGGGTCAGAGATGATCTTGCCCGCTCGCTTCCTGGCCCTTGCAGTGTACAGTTCATCAATGGAGGGAAGGTTGCAGCCAATAACCTTCTCTGCTGATCGGACGATTCGCTGCAGCCTCCAGGTGTCGTGCTTGGTGGCTGAGCCAAACCAGACCATGATGGAGAAGGTGAGGACAGACTCTACGATGGCCGTGTAGAATTGGACCATCATTGCCTGTGGCAGATTGTGCTTCCTCAGCCATGATTGAATGGTGCAGTAGACCTGATGGGCCGAATGGCCTAATTCTGATCCGAAAACCTATGAACTTATGACTCTTGCTTTTCCGCTAACTGGATAGCTCGTGACAAAAACTGTACCTTGATACTCCTGACAGTAATAAACTAAACTAAACTAGTAGCTCGAATTTGGGACTATAGATCTGGAACCACTCATAGCATTTTGAAGTAATTAAAGAAAAGCCAAATTAAAATGAGTCTCAGTAACACGGAAAGTTATTGTAAAAACTCATCTTGTTTACTAATTTGCCGCAAGGAAGGAAAGCTGTCTGTCTTAATTGGTTTGGTCTGAACATTACCACGGAGTCACCATTCTGATTAATGTTGCGGTGCCTCCAGGTCTGGTATGCACTTCAGAGGATAGAGTGAATATAGCAGAGAGAGGTTTATCTTGGGGCAGAGTTCAAGTTCAAGTTCAAGTTCAAGTGAGTTTATTGTCATGTGTCCCTGTATAGGACAATGAAATTCTTGCTTTGCTTAAGCACACAGAAAAAATAGTAGGCATTTACTACAAAACAGATAAATGTGTCCCTATACCATGATATAAATATATACACACATGAATAAATAAACTGGTAAAGTGCAAATAACAGAAAGTGGTTATTAATAATCAGAGTTTTGTCCGAGCCAGGTTTAATAGCCTGATGGCTGTGGAGAAGTAGCTATTCCTGAACCTGGACGTTGCAGTCTTCAGGCTCCTGTACCTTCTACCTGAAGATAGCAGGGAGATGAGTGTGTGGCCAGGATGGTGTGGGTCTTTGATGATACTGCCAGCCTTTTTGAGGCAGCGACTGCGATAAATCCCCTCGATGGAAGGAAGGTCAGAGCCGATGATGGACTGGGCAGTGTTTACTACTTTTTGTAGTCTTTTCCTCTCCAGGGCGCTCAAATTGCCGAACCAAGCCAGTCAGCATGCTCTCTACTGTGCACCTGTAGAAGTTAGAGAGAGTCTTCCTTGACAAACCGACTCTCCGTAATCTTCTCAGGAAGTAGAGGCGCTGATGAGCATTTTTGTTAATTGCGTTAGTGTTCTCGGACCAGGAAAGATCTTCAGAGATGTGCATGCCCAGGAATTTGAAGTTCTTGACCCTTTCAACCATCGACCCGTTGATATAAAAGGGGCTGTGGGTCCCCCTCCTACTCCTTCCAAAGTCCACAATCAGTTCCTTGGTTTTGCTGGTGTTGAGGGCCAGGTTATTGCGCTGGCACCATATGGACAGTTGCTCAGGGGAAGGTTGACAAAGGAAGGTGAGGGTGGAATTTAGTCAAGTCGTAGTCAAGAGGCTTTATTGTCATCGTTAGATAGATAGAAAATAGGTGCAGGAGGAGGCCATTCGGCCCTTCGAGCCAGCACCGCCATTCATTGTGATCGTTTGGTTAAGAGAAACAGCGCGGAAACAGGCCCTTCGGCCCCGCACACTCCAAAGACATGCAGGTTTGTCAGTTAGTTGGCTTGGTGTATGTGCAAATTATCCCAAGTGTGACAATAGACAATAGGTGCAGGAATAGGCCATTCAGCCTTTCGAACCAGCACCGTCATTCAATGTGATCATGGCTGATCATCCACAATCAGGATAGACAAAACTGCTGGAGAAACTCCGCGGGTGAGGCAGCATCTATGGAACGAAGAAAATAGGCAATGTTTCGGGTCTGAAGAAGGGTCCCAACCCGAAACGTTGCCTATTTCCTTCGCTCCATAGATGCTGCTGCACCCGTGGAGTTTCCCCAGCATTTTTGTCTCCCTTCGGTTTTCCAGCATCTGCAGTTCCTTCGTAAACATCCACAAACTGGATAGAGTTCGTGTGCGGGGATCGCTGGTCGGCGTGGACTCGGTGGGCCGAAGGTCCCGTTTCCGCACTGTATCTCCAAACTAAACTAAACTCAGTGCTGGAGTAACTTAGCAGGTCAGGCAGCACCTCTGGAGAACTTGAATAGGTGCTATCCGGGGTTTTGATGTTTTGCCTGTTCGTCGAAGGGCAGGAGGACGAGAGGTGATCTTATAAAGGTGTACAAAATCATGAGAGGAATAATGGAGTATTTTACCCTGGGTAGAGCAATCAAGAACCAGAGGATATAAGCTTAAGGTGAAGGGTGTAAGATGTAATAGGGACCTGTGGAGTAACGTATTTGACACAAAAGATGCTGGGGTGTATGGAACGAGCTGCCAGAGGAAGTAGTTGAGGCTGGTACTATCGCAATGTTTAAGAAACATTTAGACAGGTACATGGATAGGGCAGGTTCAGAAGGAAACCTGTTGGTCAGTGTGGACAAGTTGGGCCGAAGGGCCTCTTTTCTGCATTGTATGTCTCTGTGACTCTATGTAGCCATAGGGAATGGGAGCATTTCGTTTGAACCTCATGTGAGGTTCAAATGACTAATAAAGGTATTGTATTGTATTGTATGCTGGTTTACAAAAAGTGGCTGGCCTTCAGATTATGTTGGGGCGGCACGGTGGCGCAGCGGTAGAGTTGCCGCCTCACAGCGCCAGAGACCCGGGTTCGATCCCAACCACGGGCGCTGTCTGTACGGAGTTTGTAAATTCTCCCCGTGACCTGCGTAGGTTTTCTCCGAAATCGGTTTCCTCCCACACTCCAAAGACGTACAGGTTTGTTGGTTAAATGGCTTTGGCTGAAGTGTAAATTGGCCCCAGTGTGTGTAGGGTAGTGTTAGTGTGCGGGGATCACTGGTCGGTGTGGGCTCGGAGGGGCCGAAGGGCCTGTTTCGGCGCTGTATCTCCAAACTAAACTAAACTGTCTAAACCTTTCCTATCCATGTTCCTGCCCAAATGTCTATTAAATGTTGTTATAATACCTGGCCTCAGCTACCTCCTCTGCTGGCTCATTCCACATACACACCGCCCTCTGTGTGAAAATGTTGTCCCTCAGGTTCATTGCACCTCCCACCTTGAACCTATGTTTTTGATTCCCCTACCCTGGATAAAATACTGTGTGCATTCATCCCACCTATTCCCCTCATGTTTGCATGAAGGCCATTGAATGTTGATCAAGAAAAATATCAGTTCCTTTGATTCTGCAAGGTACCCTTTGGCAAATAAATATGGCACAGCGAATTACACAGTTTAAGCAAACAGTCTCCTCCCCTTCCTCAGTCCCCCTGCTGTCTCCTCCCATCCCCCAGCCTTCGGGCTCCTCCTCCTTTTCCCTTTCTTGTCCCCGCCCCCGATCAGTCTGAAGAAGGGTTTCGGCCCGAAACGTTGCCTATTTCCTTCGCTCCATAGATGCTGCTGCACCCGCTGAGTTTCTCCAGCTTTTTTGTGTAACCTAAGCAAACAGGTTGTTGGCTTGTAGAAACATTTAAGATTATCGAAACATATTCGTTTCTTAAGGGTTTGGACACGCTAGAGGCAGGAAACATGTTCCCGATGTTGGGGGAGTCCAGAACCAGGGGCCACACAGTTTAAGAATAAGGGGTAAGCCATTTGTAACGGAGACGAGGAAACACTTTTTCACACAGAGAGTGGTGAGTCTGTGGAATTCTCTGCCTCAGAGGGCGGTGGAGGCAGGTTCTCTGGATACTTTCAAGAGAGAGTTAGATAGGGCTCTTAGGGATAGTGGAGTTAAGGCATGTGGGGAGAAGGCAGGAACGGGGTACTGATTGTGCATGAACAGCCGTGATCACATTGAATGGCGGTGCTGGCTCGAAGGGCCGAATGGCCTACTCCTGCACCTATTGTCTATTGGCTATTGTCTATAGAAGTGATGACAGGACACAAGCTCATCAGATCTACCAGCACTGCATTGTTGCAGACGCGGCTGGCCTTCAGATTATGTTGGTGTGGCACGGCGGCGCAGCGGTAGAGTACCTGCCTCACAGCGCCAGAGTCTTGGGTTCGATCCTGACCTCAGGTGCTGTTCTCCCTGTGACCTGCGTGGATTGTTCTCAAGGAGCTCCGGTTTCCTCCCACACTCCAAAGACGTACGGTTTTGTAGGTTGATTAGCTTTGGCCCCATTGAAATCAATTAAACGTACACCTTATACCCCCCCCCCCCCCCTGGTCCAATCCCTCCCGCCCTATGTCCAAGGTGAAAAGAGTCTGATGAAGAGTCTCTACCCGAAACGTCACCTATCCCTTCTCTCCAGAGATTTTGCCTGTCCCACTGAGTTAATCCAGCATTTTGTGTCTCTTTTCTCACAATAACATTATGTTCAACTAGCCTTAACTATACAGCAGCAAATATGATTTACTATGCACTACATACTTCAGTTTTCACTGCTATAGTCTGGTTACTGAGTATTACTGTTATTAATATATTGTACTATTGATCATTGTATATTTATTGATGTGTTATTATATTAGTGGGGGCTGTAAAGATGCATCATGTAAGCCTTCCATGGTTCCACTGTCAGTACATATGGCAATTAAACTTCATCTGCCGTAGTTATGCCCAGTTGCTTTCAAGAGAGAGTTAGATAGGGCTCTTAAAAATAGCGGAGTCAGGGGAGATGCAGCGAGACCTGGGTGTCATGGTACACCAGTCATTGAAGGTAGGCACGCAGGTGCAGCAGGCAGTAAAGAAAGCGAATGGTATGTTAGCTTTCATTGCAAAAGGATTTGAGTATAGGAGCAGGGAGGTTCTACTGCAGTTGTACAGGGTCTTGGTGAGACCACACCTGGAGTATTGCGTACAGTTTTGGTCTCCAAATTTGAGGAAGGACATTATTGCCATAGAGGGAGTGCAGAGACGGTTCACCAGACTGATTCCTGGGATGTCAGGACTGTCTTATGAAGAAAGACTGGATAGACTTGGTTTATACTCTCTAGAATTTAGGAGATTGAGAGGGGATCTTATAGAAACTTACAAAATTCTTAAGGGGTTGGACAGGCTAGATGCAGGAAGATTGTTCCCGATGTTAGGGAAGTCCAGGACAAGGGGTCACAGCTTAAGGATAAGGGGGAAATCCTTTTAAAACCGAGATGAGAAGAACTTTTTTCACACAGAGAGTGGTGAATCTCTGGAACTCTCTGCCACAGAGGGTAGTTGAGGCCAGTTCATTGGCTATATTTAAGAGGGAATTAGATGTGGCCCTTGTGGCTAAAGGGATCAGGGGGTATGGAGAGAAGGCAGGTACGGGATACTGAGTTGGATGATCAGCCATGATCATATTGAATGGCGGTGCAGGCTCAACGGGCCGAATGGCCTACTCCTGCACCAAATTTCTATGTTTCTATTTTTCTATGAACGGGGTACTGATTGTGGATGATCAGCCATTGAATGGCGGTGCTGGCTCGAAGGGCCGAATGGCCTCCTCCTGCACCTATTTTCTGTGTTTCTATGTTTCTATGAAACCGGAGCACTTTCCCGACTTACTCACGAACTCTCCTGATTCCCTTGAACCCTTGATTCGAACTCGGAGAATTAAGGTAATGGCCGTTCGTACGTACTCGGGGCTATTTTTTTTAACTCGTGGACATTTTTCAAAAGACGTCCCAACTCACCTGATGCCCCGAGTTCCTACGGCTGGCATTACGAGCTGCTAACGAAATATCTACAGACTGTCTACGGACATTCCTCGACATTCCCCGAGTTTCGGATCAAGGGGAAAACTCGGGAGAGTTCGTGAGTAACTCGGGAAAGTGGGACAGGGCCTGAAGAATTGGTCATTACATCATGTTCGGCGTAGAATATGGCTTTTTGACTTTACCTATAGATACATAGTGTGAAAACAGGCCCTACGGCCCACTGAGACCACGCCGACCAGCGATCACCTCGTACACTAGTGCTGTACTCCACTCTAGGGCCAATTTTACCATTTTTATCAAAGCCAATTCATGTAGAGACTGCAGATGCTGGTTTAAGCCGAAGATAGACACTAATCACTGGGGTAACTCAGTGGGCCAGACAGCATCTGCGGAGAAAAGGAATAGGTGATGTTTCGGGTCAGGACGAAGAGAATGTGCAAACTCTGTGCAGAGTCAGGATTGAACCCGGGTGTCGGGCGCTGTAAGACACTGTAAAGCCACCGCTGCGACACCGTGCCGCCCAAAACAGCCGGCTCCTGTACATAGAAAATAGGTGTAGGAGTAGGCCATTCGGCCCTTCGAGCCAGCACCGCCATTCAATATGATCATAGCCCAGAGCCAGGGGCCACACAGTTTAAGAATAAGGGGTAAGCCATTGAGAACAGAGATGAGGAAACACTTTTTCTCACAGAGAGTGGTGAGTCTGTGGAATTCTCTGCCTCAGAGGGCGGTGGAGGCAGGTTCTCTGGATGCTTTCAAGAGAGAGCTAGATAGGGCTCTTAAAGATAGTGGAGTCAGGGGATTTGGGGAGAAGGCAGGAACGGGGTACTGATTGGGGATGATCAGCCATGATCACACTGAATGATCACAACGCTGACTCGAAGGGCCGAATGGCCTCCTCCTGCACCTATCGTCTATTGTCTATTGTCTATTGTCTATCCAAAATCGGTACCCCGTTCCTGCTTTCCCCGCATATCCCTTGATTCTGTTAGCCATAAGAGCTAAATCTAACCAGGCTGATTCCTAGGATGGCGGGACTTTCATATGAAGAAAGACTGGAAAGACTCGGCTTGTAATCGCTGGAATTTAGGAGATTGAGGGGGGATCTTACAGAAACTTACAAAATTCTTAAGGGGTTGGACAGGCTAGATGCAGGAAGATTGTTCCCGATGTTGGGGAAGTCCAGAACTGTTGGGGTCACAGTTTAAGGATAAGGGGGAAGTCTTTTAGGACCGTGATGAGAAAAACATTTTTCACTCAAAGAGAGTGGTGAATCTCTGGAACTCTCTGCCACAGAAGGTAGTTGAGGCCACAGTTCATTGGCTATATTTAAGAGGGAGTTAGATGTGGCCCTTGTGGCTAAAGGTATCAGAGGGTATGGAGAGAAGGCAGGTCCGGGATACTGATTGGGGATGATCAGCCATGATCATATTGAATGGCGGTGCAGGCTCGAAGGGCCGAATGGCCTACTCCTGCACCTATTTTCTATGTTTCTATGTTTCTATGATATGGAGAGAAGGCAGGAACGGGGTACTGATTGTGGATGATCAGCCATGATCACATTGAATGGCGGTGCTGGCTCGAAAGGGCCGAATGGCCTACTCCTGCACCTATTTTGCTATGTTTCTATCTTTCTAACTCTCTCTTGAAAACGCCCAGTGAATTTGCCTGCACTGCCTTGACTGTACTGGTTTGTAGTCTATATTTGTGACGGTCTTAGTGTTTGTAGCCTCTCAATGACCTCTCCCCTCTGCTCCCACCAGCCGCACTGTCCCCCTTCACCGCCGCCAGGAGGATCGGACACCCCTACCAGAACCGCACCCCTCCCAAGCGGAAGAAGCCCAGGACCTCGTTCAGCCGCCTGCAGATCTGCGAGCTGGAGAAACGCTTCCACCGGCAGAAGTACCTGGCCTCGGCCGAGAGGGCAACGCTGGCCAAGGCCCTCAAGATGACCGACGCCCAGGTCAAGACCTGGTTCCAGAACAGAAGGACCAAGTGGAGGTAACACCACCCAGAGGGAAAGTCCCTCACACCCTAATGCCCCCTCCCACCACTTTGGTTCAGGACAGTAATCGAGTCGCAGAAACATAGAAAACAAAATAGGTGCAGGGGGAGGCCATTCCGCCCTTCGAGCCAGCACCGCCATTCATTGTGATCGTGGCTTGTACACTCTGGTGTTTAGAACGATGAGAGGATATCTCATTGAAACATATAAGATTGTTGAGGGCTTGGACACGCTAGAGGCAGGATGGTGGAGGCAGGTTCTCTGGATACTTTCAAGAGAGAGCTAGGTAGGGCTCTTAAAGATAGTGGAGTCAGGGGATTTGGGGAGAAGGCAGGAACGGGGTACTGATTGGGGATGATCAGCCATAGGTGCAGGAGCCCATGTTCACGATGTTGGGGGAGTCCAGAACCAGGGGCCACACAGTTTAAGAATAAGGGGTCAGCCATTTAGAACGGAGACGAGGAACCACTTTTTCTCACAGAGAGTGGTGAGTCTGTGGAATTCTCTGCCTCAGAGGGCGGTGGAGGCCGGTTCTCTGGATGCTTTCAAGAGAGAGCTAGATAGGGCTCTTAAAGATAGCGGAATCAGGGGATATGGGGAGAAGGCAGGAACGGGGTACTGATTGGGGATGATCAGCCATGATCACATAGAATGGCGGTGCTGGCTCAAAATGCAACATGACCTGCTCCTGCACCTATTGTCTATTGTCTATTGGCTGATCGTCCCCAATCAATAACCCGTGCCTGCCTTCTCCCCATATCCCTTGATTCCACTAGCCCCTAGAGCTCTATCTAACTCTCTCTTAAATCCATCCAGTGACTTGGCCTCCACTGCCCTCTGTGGCAGGGAATTCCACAAATTCACAACTCTCTGGTTGAAAAAGTTCTAAATGGCCTCCCCTTTATTCTTAGACTGTGGCCCCTGGTTCTGGACTACCCTCAACATTGGGAACATTTTTCCTGCATCTAGCTTGTCTAGTCCGTTTCTAAATTCCAGTGAATACAAGCCCAGTCTTTCCAATATTTCCTCATGTGACAGTCCCGCCATCCCGGAGATCAATCTCGTGAACCTACGCTACACTGCCTCAATAGCAAGGATGTCCTTCCTCAAACTATGAATTAATTACAGAGTTATAAGAGTCAAATTACAGAGTTATAATAGTCAAAGAGACTTAGAGTCTTATGCCCCTGTCCCACTAAGGAAACCTGAACGGAAACCCCTGGAGACTTTGTGCCCCACCCAAGGTTTCCGTGCGGTTCCCGGGGGTTTTAGTCAGTCTCCCTACCTGCTTCCACTACCTGCAACCTCCAGCAACCACCTGCAACCTCCGGGAACCACACGGAAACCTTGGGTGGGGCGCAAAGTCTCCAGAGGTTTCCGTTCAGGTTTCCTAAGTGGGACAAGGGCATTAGAGTATTAGTCACAGTCATAGATTCTCAGAGTCATAGATTCACAGTCATAGAGTCATAGAGAAATAGGTTTAAGGTGAAGCGGAAAAGATTTAATAGGAATCTGAGCGGTAACCTTTTTCACACGAAGGGTGGTGGGTGCATGGAACAAGCTGCCAGAGGAGGTAAATGAGGCGGGGACTGTCCCAACATTTAAGAAATAGGGTACATGGATAGGAGAAGTTAATGGGAGATGGAGCAACTGCAGGCAGGTGGGACTAATGTAGCTGGGACATGTTGGCTGGTGTGGGCAAGTTGGGCAGAAGGGCCTGTTCCACACTGTATCACTCTATGGCTCTAGGGCTAGGGTCATAGAGTTATAGTGCATGGAAACAGGCCGTTCAGCCCAACCTGTCCGTCCTGCACAACATGCCCCATCTAAACTTGGTCCATTCCTATCCATGTACCTATCCAAATGTCTCTTAAACATTATGATACTACCTGCCTCAACTACCTCCTCTGGTAGCTCACTCCATACACCCACAACCCTTTGTGTGAAAATGTTACATTTCCGATTCCTATTAAATTTTCCCCTCTCACCTTAAACCTATCAATTTGATTCCACTACACTGGGCAAGAGACTCTGTGTGTCTACCCGATCTATTCCTCTCATGATTTTGTACACTTCTATAAGATCACCCCTCATCCTCCTGCGCTCCAAGGAATAGAGACCCAGCCTACTCAACCTCTCCCTGTAGCTCACACCCTCGAGTCCTGGCAACATCCTCGTAAATCTTCTCTGCACCCTTTCCAGCTTGATAACCTGTTTCCTATAATATGTTGCCCAGAACTGAACGCAATCCTCCAAATGCGACCGCACCACCATCTTACATACCTCAGATCACTGCTCATCCTTCTGCGCTCCAAGGAATAGAGTCTGAGCCTGCTCTGCCTCTTCCTATAGATTCAAGATTCAAGAGAGTTTATTGTCATGTGTCCCTGATAGGACAATGAAATTCTTGCTTTGCTTCAGCCCAACTGAACATAGTAGGCATGAATACAGAACAGATCAGTGTGTCCATATAACCATATAACAATTACAGCACGGAAACAGGCCATCTCGGCCCTACAAGTCCGTGCCGAACAACCAATATACCATTATATAAATATATACACACATGAATAAATACACTGATAAAGTGCAAATAAACAGATAATGGGCCATTAATGTTCAGAGTTTTGTATGTTGGGTTTAATATCCTGATGGCTGTGGGGAAGGAGCTATTCCTGAACCTGGACGTTGCAGTCTTCAGACTCCTGTACCTTCTACCTGAAGATAGCGGGGAGATGAGTGTGTGGCCAGGATGGTGTGTGGGTCTTTGATGATACTGCCAGCCTTTTTGAGGCAGCGACTGCGATAAATCCCCTCGATGGAAGGAAGGTCAGAGCCGATGATGGACTGGGCAGTGTTTACTACTTTTTGTAGTCTTTTCCTCTCCAGGGCGCTCAAGTTGCCGAACCAAGCCACGATGCAACCGGTCAGCATGCTCTCTACTGTGCACCTGTAGAAGTTAGAGAGAGTCCTCCTTGACAAACCGACTCTCCGTAATCTTCTCAGGAAGTAGAGGCGCTGATGAGCTTTCTTTATAATTGCGTTAGTGTTCTCGGACCAGGAAAGATCTTCAGAGATGTGGACGCCCAGGAATTTGAAGCTCTTGACCCTTTCCGCCATCGACCCGCTGATATAAACGGGACTGTGGGTCACCCTCCTACCCCTTCCAAAGTCCACAATCAGTTCTTTGGTTTTGCTGGTGTTGAGGGCCAGGTTATTGTGCTGGCACCCTTTGGTCAAATGGTCGATCTCACTTCGATACTCTGACTCATCTCCATCAGTGATACGTCCCACAACAGTGGTGTCATCAGCTAACTTAATGATGGAGTTCACTGGCTATGCAGTCATGAGTATAGAGTGAGTACAGCAGGGGGCTGAGCAAACTCCACAATCAGTTCCTTGGTTTTGCTGGTGTTGAGAGCCAGGTTATTGTGCTGGCACCATATGGACAGTTGGGCACTATGGCTCAGACACTTGGGGTCGTGGCAACATCCTCGTAAATCTTCTCTGCAACTTTAAGATATGTCTGAGAAAGATTGCACTAAATTGATTTTTGAGATCAGCCCCTAAGGAGGCTTTGAGTAGAATGTGCCCACAGAGTTTAGAAAAACAAATATTGACTTAATCGACATTTAAAAATGATTGAGGAACGTAATTGCTGCTGGGAAGCTGTGGGGGAATTTGGAACCAAGGGGTGTAGTGTAAGTGAGAAAGGCTCAGTCATTTATGACTGGAGAGATGATTTATTTATGAATTTTCGACCTCAGAGGTTTATGGATGTTCATTATTTAAGCCTTTAAAAAACTGGATTGAAAAACTCTACAACGGTGGCACAGCGGGTAGAGTTGCTGCCTCGCGGCGCCAGAAACACGGGTTCGATCCTGACTACGGGTGCTGTCTGTACGGAGTTTGTACTTTCGCCCCTGGACCGCGTGGGTTTTCTCCGAGTGCTCTGGCTTCCTCCCACACAAACTAAACTAAACCAAACACTCCAAAGACGTACAGGTTTGTAGTTTAATTGTTCGGTGTAACCGAGGTTCGGTGAAAAGCTTTTGTTGCGTGCTATTCATCAAGACTGTCAGGACTGTCTTATGAAGAAAGACTGGATAGACTTGGTTTATACTTTCTAGAATTTTGGAGATTGAGAGGGGATCTTATAGAAACTTACAAAATTCTTAAGGGGTTGGACAGGCTAGATGCAGGAAGATTGTTCCCGATGTTTAAGAGGGAACTGCAGATGCTGGAGAATCGAAGGTTACACAAAAAAGCTGGAGAAACTCAGCGGGTGCAGCAGCATCTATGGAGCGAAGGAAATAGGCAACGTTTCGGGCCGAAACCCTTGGTTTCGGCCCGAAACGTTGCCTATTTCCTTCGCTCCATAGATGCTGCTGCACCCGCTGAGTTTCTCCAGATTGTTCCTGATGTTGGGGAAGTCCAGGACAAGGGGTCACAGCTTAAGGATAAGGGGGGAAATCCTTTAAAACCGAGATGAGAAGAACATTATTCACACAGAGAGTGGTGAATCTCTGGAACTCTCTGCCACAGAGGGTAGTCGAGGCCAGTTCATTGGCTATATTTAAGAGGGAGTTAGATGTGGCCCTTGTGGCTAAGGGGATCAGAGGGTATGGAGAGAAGGCAGGTACGGGATACTGAGTTGGATGATCAGCCATGAGCATATTGAATGGCGGTGCAGGCTCGAAAGGCCGAATGGCCTACTCCTGCACCTAATTTCTATGTTTCTATGTTTCTACGTTTCTAAGAAAGACGATAAGTAATTGGCTTCGGTAAAATTGTAAATTGTGTGTAGGATAGTGTTAGTGTACGGTGTTGGCTGATCGGTGCGGACACGGTGGGCCGAAGGACCAGATTCCGCGCTGTATCTCGAAAATAAACTCAACTAAAAAACTACAAAACCGTAAAAAACTACTAAGCTACGGTAATACCATGTAAAATGGCAGCTGGTAATGGACAAAGAGAGTAAGAAATAAAATAATTAAAAAACAAAGTTTAGTTTAGATACAGCATGGAAACAGGCCCTTTGGCCCATCCATCACTATTTCAATGTTATCCCAGTTTAGCAACCTCTAGATCAGGAGCAATTTACAGAAGCCAATTAACCTACAAACCTGCACGTCTTTTGAGTGTGGGAGGAAGCAGTAGCACCCGGAGTAAACCAGGGGCCACAGTTTAAGAATAAGGAGTAAGCCATTGTAGAAGCAGGCACTTATAGACAATAGACAATAGGCAATAGGTGCAGGACTAGGCCATTTGGCCCTTCGAGCCAGCACCGCCATTCAATCTGATCATGGCTGACGTTCCCCAATCACTACCCCGTTCCTGCCTTCTCCCCATATACCCTGACTGCGCTATCTTTAAGAGCCCTATCTAGCTCTCTCTTGAAAGCATCCAGAGAACCGGCCTCCACCGCCCTCTGAGGCAGAGAATTCCACAGACTCACAACTCTCTGGGTGAACATTTTTTTCCTCGTCTCCGTTCTAAATGGCTGACTCCTTATTCTTAAACTGTGGCCCCTGGTTCTATACTCCCCCAAGTTTCAGTCAGAATGTGTAAGAAAGAACTGCAGGTGCTGGTTTAAACCGAAGATAGACACAAAAAGCTGGAGTAACTCAGCGGGACGGGCAGCATCTCTGGAGCGTAGGAACGAGTGCTCGAAAACGTCACCCTTTCTCTCTGTGTGAAAAATTGTTCCCTCATCTCCGTTCTAAATGGCTTGCCGCTTATTCTTCAAGAAACCAATTAACCTACAAACCTGCGTGTCTTTGGAGTGTGGGAGGAAACCGGAGCACCCGGAGAAAACACACGCGAGTCACGGGCAGAGGGCACAAACTCCGCACAGACAGCACCCGCAGTCAGGGTCAAACGCGGGACTCTGGCGCTGTGAGGCAGCAACTCTACCGCTGCGCCACCGTGCCTGGGAGATTTCTTTGTCAGCGCTGGTGATTTCCAGTGCTGGAGGTATGCTTGTTCCTAATTCTGGTCTGACTCCAACTGTCTAATTGCCTGTCAGTGTCAGAAGAATCTGACACTTCCCCGCAAGGAACTAACAATTACTAAAATTTGTGCAGCAAATTACATCTATCGACACAGAGAGCTGAGCAGAACATGAGTCCAAACACGCCGCACCGTGTGAATACGATCAGATCGCAAGAATGTAGAACTGAGCAGAAGGCAGCATCCCCAAATCCATCAAAGATAGGCTGTTGGCACATTGGCCTTCACCAACCAGGGTATTGAGCATAGAGTGTGTCGGAAAGAACTCCAGATACTGCTTCAAATCGAAGATAGACTCAAAATGCCAGAGTAACTCAGCAGGACACGCCAGAGGCAGGAAACATGTTCCCGGTGTTGGGGGAGTCCAGAACTAGAGGCCACAGTTTAAGAATAAGGGGTAAACCATTTAGAACGGAGATGAGGGAACACTTTTTCACACAGAGAGTTGTGAGTCTGTGGAATTCTCTGTCACAGAGGGCGGTGGGCAGGTTCTCTGGAGAATTCCACACACTCACCACTCTCTGTGTGAAAAAGTGTTTCCTCGTCTCCGTTCTAAATGGCCTACCCCTTATTCTTAAACTGTGTGGCCCCTGGTTCTGGACTCCCCCAATATCGGGAACATGTTTCCTGCCTCTAGCGTGTCCTAAAACCCTTACAATCTTACATGTTTCAATAAGAACGGAGACGAGGAAACACTTTTTCTCACAGAGAGTTGTGAGTCTGTGGAATTCTCTGCTTCAGAGGGAGGTGGAGGCAGGTTCTCTGGATTCTTTCAAGAGAGAGCTAGATGGGGCTCTTAAAAATAGCGGAGTCAGGGGATATGGGGAGAAGGCAGGAACGGGGTACTGATTGGGGATGATCAGCCATGATCACATTGAATGGCGGTGCAGGCTCGAAGGGCCAAATGGCCTACTCCTGCACCTATTGTGTATTGTCAATTGTCTATAAGAATCCCTCTCATCCTTGTAAACTCCAGAGTGTACAAGCCCAGTTGCTCCATTCTCTCAGCATATGACAGCCCCGCCATCCCGGGAATTAACCTTGTAAACCTACGCTGCACTCCCTCAATAGCAAGAATGTCCTTCCTCAAATTCGGGGACCATAATTTACCAAAATTTGAGTTGAGTTCGGTTAAGTTTAGTTTATTGTCATGTGTACCGAGGTACAGTGAAAAGCTTTTGTTGTGTGCTATCAGTTCAGCAGAAAGACAACACATGATTACAATCGAGCCATTTACAGTGTTCAGATTCATGATAAGGGAATAACGTTTATACCAAGGTAAAGCCAGCACTAAAGTCCAATCAAAGATAACGGAAAAACTATGCATGATTACAATCGAGCTGTCCACAGTGTACCGATACACATTAAACGGAATAACTTAAAGGGAACAACGTTGGTGGATTAGAAACGCCAATCGGGTGTTTGAACAAAATTTTGAAATCATAGAAACATAGAAACATAGAAAATAGGTGCAGGAGTAGGCCATTCGGCCCTTCGAGCCTGCACCACCATTCAATATGATCATGGCTGATCATCCAACTCAGTATCCCGTACCTGCCTTCTCTCCATACCCCCTGATCCCTTTAGCCACAATGGCCACATCTAACTCCCTCTTAAATATAGCCAATGAACTGGCCTCAACTACCTTCTGCGGCAGAGAATTCCACAGATTCACCACTCTCTGTGTGAAAAAAGTTTTCCTCATCTCGGTCCTAAAAGATTTCCCCCTTATCCTTAAACTGTGACCCCTTGTTCTGGACTTCCCCAACATCGGGAACAATCTTCCTGCATCTATCCTGTCCAACCCATTAAGAATTTTGTAAGTTTCTATAAGATCCCCTCTCAATCTCCTAAATTCTAGAGAGTATAAACCAAGTCTATCCAGTCTTTCTTCATAAGACAGTGCTGACATCCCAGGAATCAGTCTGGTGAACCTTCTCTGCACTCCCTCTATGGCAATAATGTCCTTCCTCAGATTAGGAGACCAAAACTGTACGCAATACTCCAGGTGTGGTCTCACCAAGACCCTGTACAACTGCAGTAGAACCTCCCTGCTCCTATACTCAAATCCTTTTGCTATGAATGCTAACATACCATTCGCCTTCTTCACTGCCTGCTGCACCTGCATGCCTACTTTTAATGACTGGTGTACCATGACACCCAGGTCTCGCTGCATCTCCCCCTTTCCCAATCGGCCACCATTTAGATAATAGTCTGCTTTCCCGTTTTTGCCACCAAAATGGATAACCTCACATTTATCCACATTATACTGCATCTGCCAAACATTTGCCCACTCACCCAGCCTATCCAAGTCACCTTGCAGTCTCCTAGCATCGTCCTCACAGCTAACACTGCCCCCCAGCTTAGTGTCATCCACAAACTTGGAGATATTGCCTTCAATTCCCTCATCCAGATTATTAATATGTATTGTAAATAGCTGGGGTCCCAGTACTGAGCCTTGCGGTACCCCACTAGTCACTGCCTGCCATTGTGAAAAGGACCCGTTTACTCCTACTCTTTGCTTCCTGTTTGCCAGCCAGTTCTCTATCCACATCAATACTGAACCCCCAATGCATCTCCCCCTTTGCTAATCGGCCACCAATCAGATAATAATCTACTTTCCTGTTTTTGCCACCAAAGTGGATAACCTCACAACCTCACGTGGAATCGACCCCCTCGTTGATTTTTTTTTTGTTGTTTGTCGGTGCAGGAGGCAGACGGCCGAGGAGCGAGAGGCCGAGAGGCAGCAGGCGAACCGGCTGATGATCCAGCTTCAACAAGAGGCCTTCCAGAAATCGCTGACTCAGCCCCTCCACCAGGACACGCTGTGCGTCCACAACGCCTCTCTCTACGCCCTGCAGAACCTCCAGCCCTGGGCCGACGACGGGACCAAAATCACGTCCGTTACCTCTGTGGCTTCCGTGGTCTGACCCCTCCCCCCCCCCCCCCCCCCCCCCCCCCCTCGATTCCCTTTCCTCCTCCCCTCCCCCAGCAAAGACTCTGAAACCCCTGGTACCAAATAACGCTGCACTTCACTGTATATTATGGGCTTGGATTTCTTTTTCATTTTCAACCTTTAAACTCGAATGTTATTCATTTTAATAAAAAGTACTTGCTAAAGGGTTATTTGCAATGCAAAACAAACAAGGTGAATAAAAATGCAATTCAATAGACCAGGCTTCCCTTCGTGCTGGTTTGCTGTTGCGAAGATCAAACGGGGCCAAAATGGTCACAGCAAGGGCTCTGTGGGCGGCACGGTGGCGCAGTGGCGGAGTTACAGCCTCAAAGATCCAGCGACCCAGTTCGATCCTGACCACGGGATGCCGTCTGTACGGAGTTTGTACGGAGTTCTGCCCGTGACCTGCCTGGGTTTTCTCCAGGATCTCCGGTTTCCTCCCACACTCCAAAGACGTGCTGGTTTGGAGGCTAATCAGATTGGTAAAATTGTAAATTGTCCCCAGTGTGTGTGTGTGTGTGTGGGATTGTGTTGGTGTGTGCGGGGATGGCTGGCTGGCGTGGAATTGGTGGGCTGAAGGGCCTGTTTCCACGCTGTATCTCTAAACCAAACTAAGCAGAATCAAAGGGCCAAATGGCCGACGTCCAGTTCATAAGTTCATAAACATTGAAACATAGAAACATTGAGTAAAAGTAGGCCATTTGATACAAGATACAAGATACAAGATACATTTAATTGTCATTTGGACCCCTTGAGGTCCAAACGAAATGCCGTTTCTGCAGCCATACATTACAAACACATAGACCCAAGACACAACATAATTTACATAAACATCCATCACATCGCTGTGATGGAAGGCCAAATAAACTTATTTCTCCACTGCACTCTCCCCCCCCCCCATGTCAGAGTCAAAGTCAAAGCCCCCGGCTGGCGATGGCGATTGTCCCGCGGCCATTAAAGCCACGCCGGGTGATGCAAGGTCGCACACCGGGTCTTGGTGTTAGAGCCCCCGGCGTGCGCTCGCAGAGTCCCGCGGCCATTCCAAGCCGCGCGGGGCAGTGATGTAGGCCCCGCTCCAGGAGCTCTTCGACCCCGCAACTCAGGCGGGAGAAGTCGCCGTTGCGAGAGCCCTGAAAAGCGGTCTCCCTCCAGGCCCATCGAGTCTACTTTGGCATTCGATCTTGGCTGATCAATCTTTCCCTCTCAACCCCATTCTCCTGCCTTCTCCCCGTGACGCCTAACGCCCGTACTAATCAAGAATATGTCAATCTCAGCTTCGCCCAACACCTCCGCTCAGTTCACATTAACCAACCTGATCTCCCGGTGGCTCAGCACTTCAACTCCCCCTCCCATTCGGAATCCGACCTCTCTGTCCAGGGCCTCCTCCATGGCCAGAGTGAGGCCCACCGCAAATTGGAGGAGCAGCACCTCATATTTCGCTTGGGTAGTTTACACCCCAGCGGTATGAACATTGACTTCTCTAACTTCAAGTAGTCCTTGCTTTCTCCCCCTCCCAGCTCTCCCCTCCCCAGCTCTCCCCTCCCAGCTCTCCCATGGACGGGAAAGGAATGGAGGGTTATGGTCTGAGTGCAGGTAGATGGGACTAGGGGAGAATACGTGTTCGGCACGGTCTAGAAGGGTCGAGATGGCCTGTTTCCATGCTGTAATTGTTATATGGTTATATGGTTACCTATCCAATTTCTTTTTAAATGATAAAATCAAACCTGCCTCCACCACTTCCACTGGAAGCTCATTCCACACAGCTACCAATCTCTGAGTAAAGAAGTTCCCCCTCAGGTTGCCCCTAAACTTCTGTCCCTTAATTCTCAAGTCATGTCCCCTTGACAACTCTCACAGCTTGATTCACAACTCTCTGGATGACGAAGTTTTTCCTCATCTCAGTCCTAAATGGCCTACCCCTTATTCCTAATCTGTGACCCCCGGTTCTGGACTCCCCCAACATGGGGAACATTTTCCCTGCCTGTCCAATCCTTAAAGAATTGTATATGTTTCCACAAGATGCCCTCTCATCCTTCTAAAGGGCCTGTCCCACTGCGATTTTTTTCAGCGTCTGCCAACATCATTGACTGAAGTATCAGGTCACCGAAATGTTGCAGCGTGACGCACCGTGATGACG